>NC_050174.1:45053616-45073616 GCF_008315115.2 Sander lucioperca
TGTGTATCTCTGTGTGTGTGTTTCTTTGTGTATCTCTGTGTGTGTTTCTTTGTGTGTGTATCTGTGTGTGTGTGTGTGTGTGTGTCTCTCTCTGTTTCTGTGTGTGTGTCTGTAACTTGTGTGTGTGTGTGTTTGTGTGTGTGTCTGTGTGTGTGTCATTGTGTGTTTGTGTGTATGTGTGTGTCTTTGTGTTTGTGTGTGTGTGTGTGTCTGTCTGTGTGTGTCTGTGTGTTTGTGTGTGTCTGTGTGTGTCTCTGTGTGTGTGTATGTGTGTGTGTCTCTAACCTGTGTGTGTGTGTCTGTCTGTGTGTGTGTGTGTGTGTCTGTGTGTTTGTGTGTCTGTGTGTGTGTTTGTGTGTCTGTAACCTGTGTGTGTGTGTGTTTGTTTGTCTATGTGTGTGTGTGTGTGTGTGTGTCTCTGTAACCTGTGTCTGTGTGTGTTTGTGTGTGTCTGTGTGTGTGTCTCTGTGTGTGTCTCTAACCTGTGTGTCTGTGTGTGTGTCTGTCTGTGTGTTTGTGTGTCTCTGTGTGTGTGTGTGTGTCTGTCTGTGTGTTTGTGTGTCTGTGTGTGTGTTTGTGTGTCTGTAACCTGTGTGTGTGTGTTTATCTATGTGTGTGTGTTTGTGTGTGTCTCTGTAACCTGTGTCTGTGTGTGTTTGTGTGTAACCTGTGTGTGTGTGTTTGTGTGTGTATGTCTGTGTGTGTGTATGTGTGTGTGTCTCTAACCTGTGTGTGTTTGTGTGTCTGTGTGCAGTGGCGCTTCTGCATTGAATTACACCCAGGGCGAGACCCCCTTTGAGCGCCCCCCCCGCGCTCAAATTTGTATCATTTCAAGAGGTCTTGTGCTTTAATTTGAAGAGGTCTATCATGAGTTTTTGTCTGCCTAAGCAGATAGAAAAGCTACAATTCTCGTTAAGAAAGTTTGCATGATGTGCAACATTTATATAGACTACTAATGTATGTAAAAAAGACGTAGGTATGCTTTACTGTATAGTAAAGCATACCTACGTCTTTTATATAGACTACTAATGTAATCATACAGTAAAGCATACCTACGTCTTTTATATAGACTACTAATGTAATCATACAGTAAAGCATGCCTACGTCTTTTATTGTTGTAGTGTTTTGTCCACCACTCAGTTTTTGGCTCAGTTTTATCGAGGGCCAAAGGGTTTTAAGGGGAGTTGTGTTTACCGCAGGTTCTACCCTCACACCCTGATCTCTGTCCCTCTCCTCCTGAGTCTACTCCTCACTCTGCATGCCACTGCTGCTGACACCACCACCACTACCATCAGCCACGGGAGCTGATGAACGTCCTGCTACTGCCCAAAACATGTCTTCTCTCTTTATTCTTTTATTTGAGCCGCTTGGGTAACTTTGTTTGGTTTTTGCGTTTAGACCATTGCCATAAAAGAAAGGTTTAGACTCGTCTTGCTCCGTCTCTGTGTACTTCCCAGTTCTCCTGTCACTGTGTGTTTATCTTTCACGCCGGGCCCCGCCCCGTTACATTTCATTGTGAAAGTAGGGGGTGCAAGCAGGGCGCCTGCAGCTGCAGTGGGCGCCAATCTGCCAATTCCCCACACACTGAAATGATAGATCGCGGAGCACAAGATATATATATATATTTTTTAAAGTGCTCGTTGCGCACCCCCATGACTCATGATAAATCTCTGTGTGTGTGTGTGTGTGTCTCTGTGTGTCTCTATGTGTGTGTGTGTGTTTGTGTTTTTCTCTGCGTGTGTCTCTCTCTGTGTGTGTGTGTGTGTGTATATGTGTGTGTTTCTGTGTGTGTGTGTGTGTGTCTCTCTGTATGTGTGTGTTTGTGTCTGTAACCTATATGTGTGTGTGTGTTTGTGTCTCTGTGTGTCTCGGTGTCCGTGTGTGTGTGTGTGTGTCTCTGTGTCTGTGTATATCTTTGTGTGTGTGTGTGTGTGTGTGTGCGTATGTGTGTGTGTGTGTTATTAAGTCCAAATACCGTTCCACCATGACTGATGATCATTTGGAAGTGTGCCTGAGGCTGACTATCAGCAGCTACTGTCTGGACTATGCATCCCTGGCTGATTCCATTCGGTGCAGGTCAGAGTGAGCTGATGACAATAAAATGTACAGAGTTGTATTGTGAAATATGGGTTCATGCAGCTATGCAAGGTACACCAACTTATATTGTACATAGAAAGAAGTCTCCATACATTTATAAATAAATATTTTTATAGTAGGTAGACCATTTTGACTTGGTCATTTTAAAAGTAGCTCGCAAGCTGATAAAGTGTGGTCACCCCTGGTCTACGCCAACCCTCATCAGCAGCTGCTCCTTTTCTGTTGTTATCAAACATGACTTCTTTATCTCATTATTAGAGGAAACTTTGCAGCATCAGCTCTCTATCCAGTAATCAATGTCCTTTACATGACCCTAAACCACGGAGGCTTACGTGTCTTCATACACATATTTTTCAGAGTGGAGAGAGAGGTGGGGTTGTGTGTGTGTGTCTGTGTACGTCTGTTTGTGTGTGTGTAGTGTGTGTGCAAGTCCAAGTTGAGACACGAGTCCAGAGAATAGCGACTTTTCTTTCCTCCATGAGTTTGAACATTATATACATTTCATTTCTGCCATCCCATAAACAAACAGGCTTTGACAACTCTCATCATATGGACCTCTCTACTCCTCACTGGATTTATTACATTTAAAAAATGAGTTTACAGACGGAGGGCCCCGACAGGGACAGTGGGGGGGGGGGCGGGCGTCCCCTGCCTCTGCTCTGCCATTGGACACTGCTACGGATGTTTCCTAGCAACAGATTGACACCTGACCAAAGTCTGTTGTCCCGTTGTAATGAGGCGTTGAGTCGGGGTCAGAGGACTCTGTACAGGTGGATCTGTTGCAGAGCGTCGGCGTCCGTGTCTCTGTCCACGTAAACATCGTAGTCAACAGGAAGTTCCTCCACCCAGCCGGGCTGCAGCGCCGCCTGCTGGACACACACAGGAAACACCGCTTTGATTCTTTAATTTATTTACACAAAGAAATGTACAACAGTATTACCATCAAACAATAGTTACACAAAGAAACATACAACAGTATTACCATCAAACAATAGTTACACAAAGAAACATACAACAGTATTACCATCAAACAATAGTTACACAAAGAAACGTACAACAGTATTACCATCAAACAATAGTTACACAAAGAAACATACAACAGTATTACCATCAAACAATAGTTACACGGCCATGTGATCGCTCCAGGTAGTTACAAAACAAACAAGACCAAAACAAACTACATTTATTAAATTAAAATAATTATTACAGGTGTGTGTGTGTGTGTGTGTCTCTCAGTGTGTGTGTGTGTGTGTGTCTCTGTCTGTCTGTCTGTCTGTCTGTCTGTGTGTGTGTGTGTGTGTGTGTGTGTGTGTGTGTGTGTGTGTGTGTGTGTGTGACTGTGTGTGTGTTACCTGCAGAGTGTTCAGACTCTCCTGCAGACTGGGGACGGTGACGAGCAGAGAGCCTTTCTTCCTGAAGTTCTCCATGATGAAGCTCCACGCTCTGACACACACACACACACACACACACACACACACACACACACACATTATTGACATTTTTTATACTTTTTGGCCTTTGCTGGCTGACTTGTATTTGCAGGTGTATATAGTGTGTGTATGTGTGTGTGTGTATATGTGTGTGTATGTAGTTTGTGTGTTTGTAGTGTGTGTTTATGCAGTTTGTGTATTTGTCTGTGTGTGTGTGTGTGTGTGTGACTGTAGTGTATTGTACCTGACTTGTTGGCTGGTTTCCAGGAAGAATTCGAACACGTTGTTCATGACGAGAACGTCAGCGTTCTGCAGCAGAACGTTCTGAACACAGACATCAGAGTGGATCACCTGCAGGAGAAACATCACTCAGCATGTGTCTGTCTGTGTGTGTGTATGTGTGTGTCTGTGTGTGTGCGTGTCTGTGTGTGTGTGTGTGCGTTTGTGTGTGTGTGTGTGTGTGTACCTGGATCCGGTCTGTCAGCTTGTATTTCTGCAGGATGTCATTCTGCAATTTGACAAACTCGTCACTGATCTCCAGACCAACGAGCTGAGAGGCCGAGCTGAACACGTAACCCTGAAAAACACACACACACACACACACACACACACACACACACACACACACACACACACACACACACACACACACACACACACACACACACACACACACACACACACACACACACACACAGGTCAGAATACACACACTAATACACACTAAAAAGTAACAAAAAGGATGAAAAAAGTTTGAAATAGTTTTTGTTTTCTACACTCTAAGAAATATCTGTATATTAACAGTTGTATGTATGATGTATGTATGATTTTTGATGATGATGTATGATTTTTTTTTAACATTAATATGAGTTCCCCCAGCCTGCCTATGGTCCCCCAGTGGCTAGAAATGGTGATAGGTGTAAACCGAGCCCTGGGTATCCTGCTCTGACTTTGAGAAAATGAAAGCTCAGATGGACCAATCAGGGATCTTCCCTTTATGACGTCATAAGGGGAAAGGTTACCTCCCCTTTCTCTGCTTTGCCCACCCATGAGAGAGAGAGACATCATAGCTTTCAAACGAGCAAAGTAGCAGTTGGTCAAGTATATAAAAGAGACTTCAGATACAGTATTAGGGGACCACTAAGGTCTATATAAAGAGACTTCAGATACAGTATTAGGGACCACTAAGGTCTATATAAAAGCATCCAAAGAGCAGCATGTCATAGGACCTTTAATGCTGTTGCTAGTTCCATGGGGTCTGGCTTGTCTCTGTTTGGCAGTTACGTTAACGCTATGAGGAGGCGAGACAGAGCGAGGCTGTTAACGTTACATGACACATTACAGATTATCATATAATAGGCAACTCATTCTAAAGTTAATCTCTTGTCTCCCGAGCCCCGATCCTGATGTTGTCATTGATACAATCATAACGTGTTTAATTTTTCGACTGAAATCTGAACAAATATATGGCACCTATACAGAGAGAATATTTATATTATTAAGAAAATTCACTTGTCAGTACCCCATTTCTGGTTTAGCATTGTAGCCTTTGAAATAAAAGCTGAGACTCAACGTTAGCTAACTGGTGCAATTCATTGACCAAGTCTCATGCTAATGTTTTGATAGCGTGTCAAGTCGACTGAGTGAGTTCAGGATAAAAGACATTTAATAACGTTTTGAGAGTAAGTAAAAAAATAATTTTTTGGGGATATTTTGTTGACTGAACAGGCTACAGGCTTACATGCTTATTTTAACATTGGTGTTGGCTAGTTATTTCTTCTGGAGTGAGTTCTAGGCTAGTTAATGTGACGTTACAGAAGCTAACGTTAGCTAGCCATATTCCCAGCTGTCTCCTTTGCCCCAAGGCACGACTTGGTAAAATATTTGTGTGTAATAATCACCTTTAACTCATAAAGTATGTTGTCCACATATGAAGGAAAATATGTTGCAACATGCGAGAGCTTATACACTTGAGAACTTGTTTAAAAACACTGACATATTTTCACTTGTATCCAATATGCATACACATTTGACCAGATATGGGAAGTCACTGAAACATAACTACAATGACAGCTACAAACCTTTCGCATTTTGCAACATATACCTTCATATCCACAGCCCTTAGTTGTTAGGTCTGTGTGGCTTTTTGACTTACACTTTTAAAAAAGAGGCAGTATATATAGTAGACATCAGAACAATGGGACTACAATGACTGTGGTACTTGTTTTCAGATTTCTACCAGTGCAAACAGCAGTTGGACGTCTCAGAAGACACCACAGAAAGCCATGCAGTCTTGCTGTGTGTGACATTAAAAGACTGATGTCTGAAACAAACTATGCCCAGCGCATCACTCTGAATAGTGAGGAAAATATAATCAAAGTCATGGAAGAATGGCCTTAGCTCCTCGACACCACCCACCTGCTCGACCACAGAGAAACTAATGGGATTTCCTGTCCAAACCAAATTGCTGGACCAAATTCAGGAGAAGGGCAAGCTCATCACTGAGTTTCTTGGTAGCAAGGGAATCACAGGAGTAACTACAGAGCCATTGAAACTCCTCCAGGGTCTAGTGAAGTACCTCGCAGAGATGCAAAAGGTGCTTTTAATAAATGAAGAAGTTCCACAGCAAAACATCAATTCACTAATTTAGTAAATTGTGATTTAGCCCAACAAATATGTCTAAAAAAATATCTACAAAAAATGTTACATTTGTCACAATTGCTACATTTTTAAATTCCAAATTGACTTACTCTCAATGTATAGCCTTGTATCATACCAGAATATATGTAAACAGAAAGATTGTTAGGCCTACATTAAATTATTTAATTAATTTCAACACCTCTAATATATCAACACGTTCTCACATCTCGTAAAATATGGACGCTTGGTCAGGTGCCTTTGTCGTTCTTATTGACGCTAAAAGTCTCCTTTAGCGCTATAAGTAAATGCTCTTGGTCGGGACTATTGACGTCCATTTTGATGCAGTTATGTTTAGGAAAAGGTCGTGGGTGGGCGTCCGGTTCTGTGACACGCGGGAGGAAAGTAAAAAGCGACTATAGCAAGCGTGCCAAGCGGGTATGTGAACCCCGCTCTCCTGGATGAAAGTCCTGTGTTTGACCCATCCACCCCCCCAACCAACCTCCTTACTACTACTCTCTAAATCCTCTCTAGCTGCTGCTCTTTTTCGTCTCATCAGACGCTGACAGCCACTGTCCAAACGTCCTTATTTTACGAGTTCGGAATGAGAACGGGAATGTACCGTATGTATGTTAGCATGTTAGCGTGCTATCACCGACCCCGTACAGCACGGCTCCCAGCCTGGAGCCGACGTCCACCAGCAGACGGCCGCTCAGGTCCGGGAGAACGTTCTCAAACAGGAAGTGAAGCTCCGAGATGGAGAAGGAGTGAGAGATGAAGTCTGAACAGGAGGGAGAGGAGGAAGAGGAGGGAGAGAGCCAGGCTTATATACGCAGTCTACGGTTATAGATAATGAGAAACAATTCATACAAATACATCAGAGAAGACAAGAAACACGGACAACATAATTCAGAATAAACTACAAACACGTTAAAAGATGAAAGAAAAATCTGAACATGAACAGCTGACTTGTTGCCTAGAGCAACAGTCAAACAGAGGAGAGGAAGATGAAGAGGAGGTTCTGACCCAGAGGAGAGGAAGAGGAAGATGAAGAGGAGGTTGTGACCCAGAGGAGAGGAAGAGGAAGAGGTTCTGACCCAGAGGAAGAGGAAGATGAAGAGGTTCTGACCCAGAGGAGAGGAAGAGGAAGATGAAGAGGTTCTGACCCAGAGGAAGAGGAAGATGAAGAGGTTCTGACCCAGAGGAAGAGGAAGAGGAAGAGGTTCTGACCCAGAGGAGAGGAAGAGGAAGAGGAAGATGAAGAGGTTCTGACCCAGAGGAAGAGGAAGATGAAGAGGTTCTGACCCAGAGGAAGAGGAAGAGGAAGAGGTTCTGACCCAGAGGAGAGGAAGAGGAAGATGAAGAGGTTCTGACCCAGAGGAAGAGGAAGATGAAGAGGTTCTGACCCAGAGGAGAGGAAGAGGAAGATAAAGATGTTCTGACCCAGAGGAAGATGAAGATGAAGAGGTTCTGACCCAGAGGAGAGGAAGAGGAAGATGAAGAGGTTCTGACCCAGAGGAGAGGAAGAGGAAGAGGAAGATGAAGAGGTTCTGACCCAGAGGAAGAGGAAGATGAAGAGGTTCTGACCCAGAGGAGAGGAAGATGAAGAGGTTCTGACCCAGAGGAGAGGAAGAGGAAGAGGAAGATAAAGATGTTCTGACCCAGAGGAAGATGAAGATGAAGAGGTTCTGACCCAGAGGAGAGGAAGAGGAAGATGAAGAGGTTCTGACCCAGAGGAGATGAAGAGGAAGAGGAAGATGAAGAGGTTCTAACCCAGAGGAGAGGAAGAGGAAGATAAAGATGAAGAGGTTCTGACCCAGAGGAAGAGGAAGAGGAAGATGAAGAGGAGGTTCTGACCCAGAGGAGCGGTTCTGTGCGATCCACAGCTGAGACAGTACGAGCGACTCATCGTCCCGTCTTCACACCGAGAGTCCAGCTCCTCTTCATCGTACAGGAAGCCGTCCACGTGCACCGTCGGCCGCACACACTGCTGCATCTGGAACACACACACACACACACACACACACACACACACACACACACACACACACACAAGAACATCTGGAACATCTGACATGTTGCGTTGGAGGGCCGGCAGTCAGACTCAATGAGCCATCTGATTGGTGGAGAGCTAACCAGGAAACGGGGAGCGGGATGAGCGTGACTAGAGTCTCTCAAAATCTGAGTAAAATCTGTTAAACTGACCTTTGTTGATCTGAAATGAAGACAGATTCAGCAACTGCACGGCCTATTTCTCTCTTCAAATGCCCGGTCGGTGTGTGACGGCCGTCCGGTTGGTGTGTGACGGCCATCCCGTCGGTGTGTGACGGCCGTCCGGTCGGTGTGTGACGGCCATCCCGTCGGTGTGTGACGGCCGTCCGGTTGGTGTGTGACGGCCATCCCGTCGGTGTGTGACGGCCGTCCGGTCGGTGTGTGACGGCCGTCCGGTCGGTGTGTGACGGCCGCCCGGTCGGTGTGTGACGGCCGCCCGGTCGGTGTGTGACGGCCGCCCGGTCGGTGTGTGACGGCCGTCCGGTTGGTGTGTGACGGCCATCCCGTCGGTGTGTGACGGCCGTCCGGTCGGTGTGTGACGGCCGTCCGGTCGGTGTGTGACGGCCGCCCGGTCGGTGTGTGACGGCCGCCCGGTCGGTGTGTGACGGCCGCCCGGTCGGTGTGTGACGGCCGTCCGGTCGGTGTGTGACGGCCGCCTGGTTGGTGTGTGACGGCCATCCCGTCGGTGTGTGAAAGCCGTCCGGTCGGTGTGTGAAAGCCGTCCGGTCGGTGTGTGACGGCCGTCCGGTCGGTGTGTGACGGCCGTCCGGTCGGTGTGTGACGGCCATCCCGTCGGTGTGTCAGAGCCTTAAGGCTTGTGTCATGTGGACGCGCCGACAGTGTTGTTGTCATTACTTAGAATTCATCATGGGGGAGACAGAAACTACACACTGTAGCTTTAAATTCTCAGAGAAACAGAATAGTTTATTATGTTAAGAGTTGTTAATAATCTCTGAATGTGAGCAGCGGTACCTTGCAGAGGGCAGTCCTCTCTGAGGGGAACATGGCGTCCGGAGGCAGACGCTCTCTCAGATCCTCAGCGATGTTCTGCAGAACCTTCTTCCTGTTGTCGGACAGAAACTCGTCCAACTCGTCTGCAGGAACAACAACAGTCAGAACCTACGGAGGCCCAGAGGAGACAATCCTCTTCTGAATGAGCCAAACACAACGGAGTAACTTTGGGTTCAACATCGGGGGGGTTGAGATGTCTAACTATCTACGGAGGCCTGGCCGTAGCATGGATTCAGAAAAGCAGCAACAGGCGACAAATGTCAGTAAAAGCAACAAAAACTTTGAGAGAAAATGTTCAAAAAAACAACAACATTTTTGGAAAAAGCCCAGTCTAGATTACACACATCAGTGACCCAGATGGTACACACACACACACACACACACACACACACACACACACACACACACACACACACACACACACACACACACACACACACACACACACACACACACACACACACACACACACACACACACACACACACACACACACACACACACACACACACACACACACACATGCAAGCACAGACATGCACATGCACATGCACACACACACACACACACACACACACACACACACACACACAGGCACAGACATGCACACACACACACACACACACACACACACACACACACACACACACAGGGTCTAACCCCAGACTCAGTGGACCAAAGAGAAGGTCCAGGTCTCTCTAACCTGTCTGGGACCTGGTCCCTGATCCATACGTCTGCCCGTCTATTCACAACCACTACTCACATATCTTTAAATTACATTAGTCGAGTATTACCATGTTGTACTTTCTACTTCTCAACATCTCAGAGGGAACTACTGTCCTTTCTACTGCACTACATTACTCTGACAGCTTTAGTTACTTTACCAGCAGAATATAATCAGATATTAAATGATGATGTGTTATTACAGACTGAAGTACCCAGAGCTCCTTTAATGCAACAATATCATAGAGATGATAGAGCGCCACCTTCAGGCTACAGCTGGAACTTTAATGCAACAATATCATAGAGATGATAGAGCGCCACCTTCAGGCTACAGCTGGAACTTTAATGCAACAATTCCATGCAGGACTCTTAACAGATACCTTCTACTCTGTGGTATTAGTACCTTTACTGAGCTCAAATATCAGACTATTCTTCCACTTACATCTCTCTTAATATAAGGTGACCAGATTTCTGAGACAAAATCCGGGGACATTTTCAGCTCAGAAGCGTAAATACCTCCAAAAAAGGTCATGTTTTTATCTTTGTAACCTTAAAACGGGGACACTGCCCCAGGGGGGTCACTAGACCTAGAGCTGCACCCTAGGGGGGGTCCATGGGCATGCTCCCCTGTAAGAAAATTAAATGCATCAATCTGGTGCACTTTGAAAAGAAATTCAGACGTTAGACTTGATTATTCTTATCTATCGATGGAAATATTGATGCTGTAGCCTGAACTATTTTGCACTTAAGAATTATAACCATGCACACAGGTGGAATAGTTTTTTCTTCATATTTTTGCATTAATGTCACTAGGAAACATATCAGTAGAAATATATATTCATATTTGTAAGTGGGATATATATATAGTAAGTGGGATTGTCTGGAATCTGGCAATATAATAACCATTATGGTGGGATACACTGGCTAAGCTGTGCTGACATAGTTTATATGAGAATACATTATATAATTTATAGTCTCTGTCTGTCAGAGGGAGAGCAGGAGACGGTTGTGAAGAAGTTGGTCATTTCATGGTGCAGATTAACACTTTTGCATCCACTATATCTGTGTCCCATTCTCATAGGGGCTGAGCCCCCCTAAAGGTCTGATCCTAGAATCGCCCCCGCTGCTACTTCATACTTGTACTCCACTATACACCTCAGAGAGAAATGTTGTCATGGTTACTGCACTACATTTATCTGACAGCTTTTGCTTTATTGCGTCATGCAGGGCTTGTTTCTGCAACAGCTCATTGAGTATCAGATACAGTTAAAACTATTGAGGAAGTATTTTCCTTTGACATTGGTCCAGTATTAAGAGAGATCTCTGCAGTCAGCAACGGCGAAACAAGCTACAATGTGAGTTAATAGGACTAATAATTGTCCAGCTTGTATTTACGTTCATAAAGTGCTCGTTTTTCCGCTGACAGGCTCAGATTATTATTCTAAGTGTCTGACAACATTAAGGAAGGATTTCTAAGGAGGTGGACCTTTCTGTTAAAGAAGATCCTTTTTTGAAAATAAAAAGTCCGCGAAATTGCGTAGGCTAACCCCACCAGACTCCATGTAAATAAACTGTGATTTTAGCATCATAAAATATGGATATTCTAGAACATCTCTGAGCTCAGAGCAGCGCTCGCTCTGGCTGAGCCTGCGCGTGTAGGGTGCGCGACTATACGTTTGGTCAATGTTTTCTTTCTTTCATTCCAATTTCGGGTCTGTCAGTCACAGTGAAAACCGGGACATTTCAGGGGACAGCTCCAGCCGGGGACAGGTCACCGAAACCGGGGACGTCTGGTCACCCTATGCTCATAACTAGCTTTATAAACACTTAGCAGAGGTTGTCTTCCAGGTGTGTTTACCTGAAGTCCAGACACACCTGAGGGTCTGTCTCTGTGTGTGTATATATGTGTGTGCGTGTGTGTGTGTGTGTGTGTGTGTGTGTGTGTGTGTGTTACCTGAGGTTCTGATCCAGTTCAGCAGTTTGGGGAGTTCAGACGGCTTCACTTTGTTCAGCAGCTGCTTAATTTCGGACTTCGCTTCACAAACATCCATCCTCTTCTTCTTCTTCACCTTATAATGTTTAATTACCGGACTACAAACTGCCTACAAACTACCCTAAAACAGTGTAATAACAAACACGTGTAACGTTGCTGCTAACCGACGTGTTGTGGAGCGTGCTCCTGCCCACAGAGCTCTCAGCAACGTGTCTGCGCTTTAAGGTGGAACCGGAAACCCCCGTTTATTATCGCCTCCCATTAAACAACAACTCGTCACATTTACACTCAGCTGACGGCACAGGTGACGTCACTCTCCAGATCTCTCAGAGTGACGTCAGCACAGCTGTGGCCGTTAGAAGACGTTCAGATTTAAACACCGCACACACACATCTGCTCATTAACTGTTTAGATCACCTTAAGAAACACTCCGGAAGCAGTTGGGTCTTTTATTTTGAAAATATTTATTGAGTCAGACACGTTCACATGATTCAAAACAAAGCATATATATATATATATATATGCAGGAATAGCCACTACAATTATTTTTAAATTATTTTATTTTTATTTTTATTTATAATTTTTGAATGTAGTTTAATTTTGAAGGGCAAAAAAAACTATAATAACGAATTATTTTATTTTATTGAATTTTATTTTGTAATTTGTGCACTTTTGTTTATGTCGCAGTGTAATACAGACCATAATAATAATATCTGTTGTTCTCTGTTACATAATTGATTATTTTACTTTTTATTTTTTCATTACGGAATAGACACTACAGTTATTTTTAAATTATTTTCTTCTTATTATAATTTAATTATTTTTTGTATTATTATTAATATTATTATTATTGTATTATTATTATTAATATTAGTATTGTATTATTATTATTATTATTATTATTATTATTAATTTGATTTTGAAGGGCAAAAAAATACTATGATAAGAAATTATTTTATTTTAAATTATTTTGTAGTTTCTTTCATTGTATTTTGTGCCCTTCTGTTCATGTCGCAGTGTAATACAGACCATAATAATAATAATAATAATAATAATAATAATAATAATAATAATAATAATAATAATAATAATAATAATAATAATAATAATAATAATAATAATAATAATAATAATAATAATAATAATAATAATAATAATAATAATAATAATAATAATGTCTGTTGTTCTCTGTTACATCCGGCAGGGGCCGCTAGTGTGTTTCAACCCGCCGTTAAATGCAGAGAAGAAGAAGCTGAAGCTGTTTGTGTTTCCGGGTCAGTTTGGTTTCGATGACGTTCTTCTCCGTGTTTCCAGCTGCTGTTTAATCAAACGCACCGACAGTCGGTAAGTCGGTAACTTCTCTTCTTTAACGGACAGGTTTCCGTTCCTCACACTCTGTACCGTGTCTCACGGTCTCCGCTTAACTTCGCGCGCAGCTAACACACCGCTAACGGCTGCTAACGGCTAACTCTGCTTACGGCTAGCGGCTAGCTAAGCTAATGCTAGCTCCGCGCTGTAAACATGTCTGATAAACACAGAGATAAACTCATCAATACGTGATATTATAGATAGATAGATAGATAGATAGATAGATAGATAGATAGATAGATAGATACACGCAGGAATATTAAATACATATTACTTTGGATAACATCAAATACAAATGGAAGCTAAATATATGAACACATGCTAATTGTGCGTCAGAGAGAAACTGACTGATACTGATTTATTAACGTGTTATAACTGATTAATGTGACTGTGATGTTCTGTATTTATTAACGTGTTATAACTGATTAATGTGACTCTAATGTTCTGTATTTAAAGGTCTGTTTGACTCCATCAGTCTTAGCAAACAGTAGTGACGTATGTTAGCTCAGTATGCTAATCAGTCAGGTTATCAATAATGGGAACGTTAGCTGTGCTAACACTGGACACACAGACACACATACACACACAGAGAGAGACACACACACAGACACACAGACACACACACACACACACACATACACACACACACACACACACACACACACACAGAGACACACACACACACACAGACACACACACACACATACACACACACACACACACACACACACACACAGAGAGACACACACACAGACACACAGACAGGAGGAAGCCAAGAAAAAGGAAGAACTAAAATAAAGAGAGAATACTCTCCTCATTCATGTTTCTGTTTTGAGACATTTCAGGAAATGTTCTTCTGTGAGTGGACAAAATAACAGAAACCCCTCTCAGTCAGACAACAAGTTACCTGAAGCATCTTCCCCGTTGCTATGGTTACCATCCTTGATTGACCCGATGTGTCTTCTCTCCACCTTACAGGAAGTGCTGCGACCTTTGACCTGACAGCTGACCTGCTGACTCACTGAGCGCGCTCAGTAGGGGGGTTCCCCTCTACACACACAGAGATCTCTGTTCTAACACACACACGGTCAGTGTTCACACAAACTCAAACTCAGATTTTATGCCAAATATAAATTGTCTGACAGCATTATGGGATGGATCCCTACAGAGATAGACCTTTTAGTTAAAGAGTAAGATCCTTTTAGTTTAACATGAAACAGCCCCGAAATCACCATCACCAAACCCACCAGACTCCATGTAAATAATCAGGACTTTTAGCGTGTTTAGAGCCAGCATATTTCCACCAGACTCCATGTAAATAATCAGGACTTTTAGCGTGTATAGAGCCAGCATATCTCCACCAGACTCCATGTAAATAATCAGGACTTTTAGCGTGTATAGAGCCAGCATATTTCCACCAGACTCCATGTAAATAATCAGGACTTTTAGCGTGTATAGAGCCAGCATATTTCCACATGTAAATGGGTGAATTAAGGGTTTATTTCAACCAAACCAGAGTGGTGATTGTTGGAACAGTGGAAAGATGAACCAAGACGGCTTTTGGTAGTTTGATTTAGTTTCTGTCCACTTTGAATGAAGTGTGTTTTATGATGATAAAAGTCCTGATTATTTACATGGAGTCTGGTGGAGTTTGGTGATGGGGATTTCGGGGCTGTTTCATGTTAAACTAAAAGGATCTTACTCTTTAACTAAAAGGTCTATCTCTGTAGGGATCCATCCCATAATGTTGGAGTCTGGTGGGTTTGGTGATGGTGATTTTGGGGCTTTTAATGGACAGAAATTGAATGTTATTATCTGTTTGTTAATGTTACGTTACAGCTTGTTTCTTGCTTAATACTCGACCAATTCCAAAGATTATTTCCCGTTAGTCCCTCATTAGTCAGAGTGTAATATCTGCCCGCTTGTCAGCGCGTGCTGTAACATGATGTTGTGTTTCAGTAGCCGCTGCGACCGCCATCATGGTGTTAGCCGACTTGGGGAGGAAGATCACCTCGGCGCTGAGGTCGCTCAGCAACGCCACCATCATCAATGAAGAGGTAACGGGATGGGGAAGCTATTATTATAACTGTTAGTGTGTGTGTGTGTGTGTGTGTGTGTGTGTGTGTGTGTGTATATATATTCCTGTTATAGGGAGGGAGAGAGAGGGAGGAAGTAAAGGAGAGAGGGAGAGTCATGTTAAAGGACTAGTTCCCTGATGTGTGTCTGTGTGTGAATGTCATGTTAAAGGACTAGTTCCCTGATGTGTGTCTGTGTGTGAATGCCATGTTAAAGGACTAGTTCCCTGATGTGTGTCTGTGTGTGCAGGTGTTGAACGCCATGTTGAAGGAGGTGTGTGCTGCTCTGCTGGAGGCCGACGTCAACATCAAGCTGGTCAAACAGCTCCGAGAGAACGTCAAGTGAGTATCAAACCCCTGACTGTCCCGGGCCAGTCCAGTCCAGCTGCTGTGGGTTCAGCACTGGAACAAGTATTCAGATCCTTTACTGCAGTACAAGTACTAACACCAGGCTGTAATGCCTTGGGATCTGTTTTCACCACACCTCTCCCGACCGTGGTTTATATATTCTGATCTGAGTCAGATCTCAGTCTGTAGTTAGGAGACAGGACGCACCTGCAGCACTGGAACAGGTGTATATATCACAGAGACAGACAGAGACAGACAGAGACAGACAGACAGACAGACAGACAGACAGACAGACAGAGAAAGAGAGACAGACAGAGAAAGAGAGACAGAGAAAGAGAGACAGACAGAGAAAGAGAGACAGACAGACAGACAGACAGACAGAGAGAGACAGACAGACAGACAGAGAGAGACAGAGACAGACAGACAGACAGACAGAGAACGAGAGACAGACAGAGAAAGAGAGACAGACAGACAGACAGACAGAGAGAGACAGACAGACAAAGAGACAGACAGAGAAAGAGAGACAGACAGACAGAGACAGACAGACAGAGAAAGAGAGACAGACAGACAGACAGACAGACAGAGAGAGAGACAGACAGAGAGAGACAGAGAGAGACAGAGAGACAGACAGACAGACAGAGAAAGAGACAGACAGACAGACAGAGAAAGAGAGACAGACAGACAGACAGACAGAGACAGAGAGAGACAGACAGAGAAAGAGAGACAGACAGACAGACAGAGAGACAGACAGAGAGAGAGACAGACGGTATCATCAGGAGAATGTAGTTAAAGTATTATAACCTTGTAGAAAGTGTAAAGGATCAACCAGCTGTGTGTGTAATGGTCTCATCATCTCAGCGTGACTAGTTTACTTTAGAATCAAACATCAGATTTTATGAAGTGTGAGTTAAAAAGTACAATATTTCTCTCTGAAATGTAGTGGAGTAGAAAGTGGCATGAAAAGAAAAGACTCAAGTAAAGTACAAGTACCTCAACATGTGGACTTAAGTACAGTACTGGAGTACATGTACTCAGTTACATTCCAGCGCTGCTGTGTGTGTCCCTGCAGGGCTGCCATAGATCTGGAGGAGATGGCTTCTGGTCTGAACAAGAGGAGAATGATCCAGCACTCCGTCTTCAAAGAGCTCGTTAAGGTAAATGAGAGGGGGGAACACCAGAGCAGCGGGAATGAGAGGGGGGAACGCCAGAGCAGGGGGAATGAGAGGGGGGAACACCAGAGCAAGGGGAATGAGAGGGGGGAACACCAGAGCAGGGGGAATGAGAGGGGGGAACACCAGAGCAGGGGGAATGAGAGGGGGAACACCAGAGCAGGGGGAACACCAGAGCAGGGGGAATGAGAGGGGGACACGCCAGAGCAAGGGGGAATGAGAGGGGGAACACCAGAGCAGGGGGAATGAGAGGGGGACACGCCAGAGCAGGGGGAATGAGAGGGGGAAACACCAGAGTAGGGGGAATGAGAGGGGGAGACGTCAGAGCAGGGGGAATGAGAGGGGGAAACACCAGAGCAGGGGGAATGAGAGGGGGAAACACCAGAGCAGGGGGAATGAGAGGGGGAGACGTCAGAGCAGGGGGAATGAGAGGGGGGAACGCCAGAGCAGGGGGAATGAGAGGGGGGAACGCCAGAGCAAGGGGAATGAGAGGGGGAACACCAGAGCAGGGGGAATGAGAGGGGGAACACCAGAGCAGGGGGAATGAGAGGGGGAACACCAGAGCAGGGGGAATGATAGGGGGGAACGCCAGAGCAGGGGGAATGAGAGGGGGGAACGCCAGAGCAGGGGGAATGAGAGGG
This sequence comes from Sander lucioperca, assembly GCF_008315115.2. Taxonomy (NCBI): domain Eukaryota; kingdom Metazoa; phylum Chordata; class Actinopteri; order Perciformes; family Percidae; genus Sander; species Sander lucioperca. The sequence goes on from NC_050174.1 coordinate 45,071,161, forward strand.
GGGAACACCAGAGCAAGGGGAATGAGAGGGGGGAACACCAGAGCAGGGGGAATGAGAGGGGGAACACCAGAGCAGGGGGAATGAGAGGGGGAACACCAGAGCAAGGGGAATGAGAGGGGGGAACACCTGAGCAAGGGGAATGAGAGGGGGGAACACCAGAGCAGGGGGAATGAGAGGGGGACACGCCAGAGCAAGGGGGAATGAGAGGGGGGAACACCAGAGCAGGGGGAATGAGAGGGGGACACGCCAGAGCAAGGGGGAATGAGAGGGGGACACGCCAGAGCAGGGGGAATGAGAGGGGGACACGCCAGAGCAGGGGGAATGAGAGGGGGAAACACCAGAGCAGGGGGAATGAGAGGGGGAGACGTCAGAGCAGGGGGAATGAGAGGGGGAGACGTCAGAGCAGGGGGAATGAGAGGGGGAAATACCAGAGCAGGGGGAATGAGAGGGGGCAACACCAGAGCAGGGGGAATGAGAGGGGGCAACACCAGAGCAGGGGGAATGAGAGGGGGCAACACCAGAGCAGGGGGAATGAGAGGGGGACACGCCAGAGCAGGGGGAATGAGAGGGGGAGACGTCAGAGCAGGGGGAATGAGAGGGGGAAACACCAGAGCAGGGGGAATGAGAGGGGGAAACACCAGAGCAGGGGGAATGAGAGGGGGAAATACCAGAGCAGGGGGAATGAGAGGGGGCAACACCAGAGCAGGGGGAATGAGAGGGGGAACACCAGAGCAGGGGGAATGAGAGGGGGAAACACCAGAGCAGGGGGAATGAGAGGGGGAGACGTCAGAGCAGGGGGAATGAGAGGGGGCAACACCAGAGCAGGGGGAATGAGAGGGGGGAACACCAGAGCAGGGGGAATGAGAGGGGGTATTAGTGGAGATGTATCCTGATACAAAGTGAGACAAATTCTGACTACTCGGCTAGAGGGTTCATGTTTTTGGGTATTCTAAAATGTTAAATTTACTGAGAATTAACCACAGTGTGTACTCTGTGTGTACTCTGTGTGTACTCTGTGTATTGTGCAGCTTGTGGACCCCGGTGTGAAGGCCTGGACTCCCACTAAAGGACGGAACAACGTCATCATGTTTGTTGGTCTGCAGGGCAGCGGGAAAACTACAACCTGCTCCAAGGTACACACACACACACACACACACACACACACACACACACACACACACACACACACACACACACACACACACACACAGAGAGACACACACACACAGAGACACACACAGACACACACACACACACACACACACACACAGACACACACACACACACACACACACAGAGACACACACACACACACACACACACACACACACACACACACAGACACACACACACACACACACACACACACACACACAGAGACACACACACACACACACACACACACACACACACACACAGAGAGAGACACACACACACACACACACACACACACACACACACACACACACACACACACAGAGAGAGAGACACACACACACACACACACACACACACACACACACACACACACACAGAGACACACACACACACACAGAGAGACACACACACACACACACACACACACACACACACACACACACACACACACACACAGAGAGACACACACACACACACAGAGAGACACACACACACACACACACACACACACACACACACACAGAGAGACACACACACACAGAGAGACACACACACACACACACACACACACACACACACACACACACACACACACACACACACACACACACACAGAGACACACACACAGAGAGACACACACACACACACACACACACACACACAGAGAGACACACACACACACACACACACACACACACACACACACACACACACACACACACACAGAGAGAGACACACACACACACACACACACACACACACACACACACACACACACACACACACACACACACACACACACACACACACACACACACACACAGAGAGACACACACACACACACACACACACACACACACAGAGACACACACACACACACACAGAGAGACACACACACACACACAGAGAGAGACACACACACACAGACACACACACACACACACACACACACACACACACACACACACACACACACACACACACACAGAGAGACACACACACACACACACACACGCACGTACGCAGTGGTTTGAGGTTGTTTGAGTTTGATGCAGAGCGCCCCCTGCTGTCTGTCTGTTTCCTGCAGCTGGCCTACTACTACCAGAGGAAAGGCTGGAAGACCTGCCTGATCTGTGCCGACACCTTCAGAGCCGGTACACGCAGCCGCCACATTCACTCAGACTCTCAGTCTTCATCTCAACGTTCAGAGTGCTAAAGTTCTCCCCTCTCCTCTCAGGTGCCTTCGACCAGCTCAAACAGAACGCCACCAAAGCCAGAATCCCCTTCTACGGCAGGT
>NC_050174.1:45098616-45101116 GCF_008315115.2 Sander lucioperca
GTGACCTGTCCTCATGATGAAAACGTGACCTGTCCTCATGCTGTAAACGTGACCTGTCCTCATGCTGTAAACGTGACCTGTCCTCATGATGTAAACGTGACCTGTCCTCATGCTGTAAACGTGACCTGTCCTCATGATGTAAACGTGACCTGTCCTCATGATGAAAACGTGACCTGTCCTCATGATGAAAACGTGACCTGTCCTCATGATGAAAACGTGACCTGTCCTCATGATGAAAACGTGACCTGTCCTCATGATGTAAACGTGACCTGTCCTCATGACGTGACCTGTCCTCATGCTGACCTGTCCTCATGATGAAAACGTGACCTGTCCTCATGCTGACCTGTCCTCATCATGTAAACGTGACCTGTCCTCATGATGACAACGTGACCTGTCCTCATGATGTAAACGTGACTTGTCGCATACGTGACTTCACTCCCCGAGACGCAAGAAGAAAGCAAAAATATATATTTTTACTAAGGAAAATGACAAAAATAGTAACGCACAGTGACTTGGATAAGTAACTTTAATCTGATTACTGGTTTGGAAATAGTAACGCGTTAGATTACTCGTTACTGAAAAAAGTGGTCAGATGAGAGTAACGCCTTACTGTTTTGGCATCACTGGCTCCCAACCAGGCTAAAGCTAACGTAGTTAGCCTGAAGAAACAAGGCGTCCGTCCCAGCTAACGTTACGGTTCACCAAACTCTCTTCAGAAGAGTACTCACAGCTCTTACCTGCTTTGGTTTTTGTAAAGCATTAAAGTTCAACATTTTTATTTTCTATAGGTGCACTCCCCTACAAAATCACCACAGTAGTCAGGAATGATTTATTATTTCCAAATAGACCTATTATGTCTTTTTTCATATGGCAATATATATCGCGGGGGAAAAAAATATCGCAATGTCGTTTTTTTTCCCAATATGGTGCAGGCCTAGCTACAGCTACGCGAGTACTTTCAATAGAAAACCCCCCCGACCTGAATCAGTGCAGCACCACGGAGAAGCTGCAGCTACATGTACGAGCTAGCGTCCCCTGAGCTAACACGGCAGTGGTCAGGGCAGGTTTGAGACTGCCTTTGTTCCTCTTAACAGACACAACATGCAATTACTATGTCTGTGCAACATGAACAGGGCCCTTACGTGTCAACAAGATGCGTTTTCAACTCAGACATTGTTTAAATTCACCTACCCTGGTCCCTGCAGGTGGTCTACCTGCAGGAGGAGCCAGGCTGGAAACGTTGTGTAGTAATAACGTAGTATACCTTTAATAACAACGACTTGTCTTTTGTTTCAGACATCCAGAGAGATCAAAGTATCTGGAGCCATCGGACCGTGTGTGTCTCTGAACGCTAAAGGACCCTGTGTCTCAGAGAACGTATGTAACTATAGTTACACACATACACACACACACACACACACACAGACGCACGCAGTACACAGTAGTAACCGTGTGTGTGTGTGTGTGTGTGTGTGTGTGTGTTCCAGGAGATAGGAACAGGAGGAACGTGTCAGTGGAAGATCTGTGGTCTGGATCCGAGCACCACGCTGGCTCTGTACTTTGAAGTGGTCAACCAGGTACCAACACATGACCTACAGCCTCTGACAGCCAGACCTTCCTCCACAGCTCGGTGGAGGAAGGTCTGGCCACACCACAGATGCATTCTGGGACAGGAGAAAAAACTATCTGAGTTGTTTGCATTTCTTTTAAACCAATCACAATCATGCGCCAAATACACCAGGTACATACACACACAGACACACACACACACACACACACACACACACACACACACAGACACATACATACACACACACACACACACACACACACACACACACACACAGACACACACACACACACACACACACACACAGACACACACACACACAGACACACACATTGTCATTTTGTGATTGATTTGAGCTTTGTGTGTGTAGTCCATCCACCTCAAGGTTGTGCGTGTTGTGGCTTCACAAATGCTTGGCTGCTGACCTCGGTGGTAACGTTGATCTTCTATCAGCTGGAATTAGTCGGCCCATTCTCCTCTGACCTCTAGCATCAACAGGACTGCAGCATCCTGGATGTTTCTCCTTTTTCAGACCATTCTTTGTAAACCCTAGAAATGGTTGTGGGTGAGAATCCCAGTAACTCAGCAGACTGTGAAATACTCAGACCAGCCCGTCTGGAACCAACAACCATGCCACGCTCAAAGTTGCTGAGATCACCTTTCTTTCCCATTCTGACATTCAGTGTGGAGTTCAGGAGATTGTCTACACCTGGACCACCCCCATAAATGCATTGAAGCAGCTGCCATGTGATTGGTTGATTAGATAATTTCATTAACGAGAAATTGAACAGGTGTTCCTAATAATCCTTTAGGTGAGTGTAGACACACGCACGCACGCACACACATAGACACACACACACACACACACACACACACACACACATAGACACACAGACACACACACACACACACACACACACACACACAAAC
>NC_050174.1:45118616-45131116 GCF_008315115.2 Sander lucioperca
TAATGTCAACAACATGCATGTTAAACTCTCCTGGTCGAAAGTTGCGGAGAGACTTTCAGCATCACTCCTGGCTTTTGTCAGAAACATGAATGAATTAAAAACTCCTAATTGTCTGTATAGTCAACTTACATTTAGCTCTAACACACATAAATACTCCACTAGACATGCCACTAGAGGTCTTTTTAAAGTTCCTAGAGCCCGAATACAATCAATGCAACGTACAGTATCGTATCGAGGGACGGTTGCTTAGAACTCACTTCCAGCAGAGATCGCCAAAGCGCCTAATATATCAAGTTTTAAAAAACAAGTAAAGGATCATCTAAGTGCCCTAAGACTGTAACTATATTTTTGTACTTAGTTTATGTATAGGAATATTGATATGTAAACAAAGATGTTGTAAGATTTAATTTTTACTATGTTCTGTGTTTGTTTTTAATGTGATATCATATATTATTATCAGCATACATGAAAAGGAATATTTGTATCTGCAAGGAAAAGAATACTAGCTATACTGCTCTTATTTTTATATTCTATGACATCTATGACAGACATATTTTGTCTGAAAATGTCTTTCTCTTTTCTTTTTTTGTAGTTTTGTTTGTTTTGTCTGAAAATGTAGTTTTATGTTCTGTGTGGACCCCAGGAAGAGTAGCTGATGTTCTGCATCAGCTGATGGGGATCCTAATAAAATCAAATCAAAAGATAAAAGCAGAGCACAAAGTGACATTAAAGATCGGCACAGAGCTGCGTTTGGGTCTCTGGTGTCTGGAGAAGTTTAGGGAAGCTGTACGCTGCGTTACATCAGAGGTGGAAAACCCAAACCCAAAGGACTGTGTCTAAAGATGAAGATAGTTTATAATATATATTCTAATAATAATATATAGTATGTTTCCTGTGTAGTATAGTATCTGTGTAGTATATAAGATATAGTATAGTATATATATATATATAATATAATAAAATAATAATAATAATAATAATAATACTAATGTTTCCTGTGTAGGAGTCTGGCGCTCCGATCCTGACGGACGACGTCAGCCTGCAGGTGTTCATGGATCACCTGAAGAAACTGGCGGTCTCCAGCGCCGCCTGACCCCGCCCACGCCATCTGACCCCGCCCACGCCACCTGACGCCACCTGACCCCACCCACGCCGCCTGATCCCGCCCTCTTTCTGTCTGTTGCTTTGCATTCGCTGCCTGAGTTCCCATGACAACCAGTCGACCAACTAATCAACAAGCACAGCCAATCATGATGCAGGTTAGACATCGGAAGCTGCTGCGTCACATTTCTACGTCTAAAATACATAATATATTATTATATATATATATATATATATATATATATATATATATATATATATATATATATATATATATACACACTATATTATATATTATCCCTAATTATAATAATAATAATAATAATGTTTAAATGAAACAATCGGAGTCACAGTTTGAAGTGACTCAACAACATCTTTCATATTCTTTAAGATTTAGACATTAAAATCTGTTTATTGTCGTTACACGTCATCTATATTTGTCTGATTCATTCTGTAGATTCCTCGCTGCACGTTGAGTCACGTTAAAGAACAAAGTTCCTGTAGTCCTTCACAATAAAAGCCTCTGTGTGATTTTGTAAAGATTTTAATGTGGAACATCAACAGGAAGTGATGTCAGTGTTAGGGCTGCAACTAATGTTTATCATCCCGGTGGATTAATATCTGGATGAATGTCTGGATGAATGAATGAATGAATGTCTGGATCAATGAATGGATGAATGTCTGGATAATAATGGATCAATGGATTAATGTCTGGATCAATGGATGAATGTCTGGATTAATGTCTGGATCAATGAATGGATGAATGTCTGGATGAATGTCTGGATTAATGTCTGGATCAATGGATGAATGTCTGGATTAATGTCTGGATCAATGAATGGATGAATGTCTGGATCAATGAATGGATGAATGTCTGGATGAATGCATGGATGAATGTCTGGATGAATGTCTGGATCAATGAATGGATTAATGTCTGGATCAATGGATGAATGTCTGGATTAATGTCTGGATCAATGAATGGATGAATGTCTGGATGAATGGATTAGTTGTTTGGTCTCTAACATGGCAAAAAAACGTGACAAAAAGGTCAAGCAACAACAGGACAAACTTACAAAGTACAAAAAAAGCAAAACATTTTCGTCAAAAGAAATGCTGGAAAAACACCAAACATGATGAATGGATGACTGTCCTGGTGGATGAATGGATGAATGTCCCGGTGGATGAATGGATGAATGTCCCGGTGGATGAATGGATGAATGTCCCGGTGGATGAATGGATGAATTTCCTGGTGGATGAATGGATGAATGTCCCGGTGGATGAATGTCCTGGTGGATGAATGGATGAATTTCCTGGTGGATGAATGGATGAATGTCCCGGTGGATGAATGGATGAATGTCCCGGTGGATGAATGGATGAATTTCCTGGTGGATGAATGGATGAATGTCCCGGTGGATGAATGGATGAATTTCCTGGTGGATGAATGGATTAATGTCCTGGTGGATGAATGGATGAATGTCCCGGTGGATGAATGGATGAATGTCCCGGTGGATGAATGCATGACTGTCCCGGTGGATGAATGGATGAATGTCCCGGTGGATGAATGGATGAATGTCCCGGTGGATGAATGGATGAATTTCCTGGTGGATGAATGGATTAATGTCCTGGTGGATGAATGGATGAATGTCCCGGTGGATGAATGGATGAATGTCCCGGTGGATGAATGCATGACTGTCCCGGTGGATGAATGGATGAATGTCCCGGTGGATGAATGGATGAATGTCCTGGTGGATGAATGTCTCCGTAACTGAATCTCTTTGTGTACTGTCACGTTTTTGACCCTTTTATGACGTTTGTTTTTCAACGTTTTGTTGCCTTTTTTTACAAAGTTTCTCCACTTATTTCTTACAAAAGCTTAAAAGGGAACTAAAAGTTCTCGGTACGTTTGTTTGGTTCGTTTTTGGGTCCCAGAGGAGAGAAGAATCTAGAACATATTCACATTTAACAAGCTGACATCACAGAAGTTTTCCTGTTTCATCATAAACTAAACGGCTCAAACTGATGAACAAATTATCAGAACAGTTCATAATGAAAACAAGTGTTAGTTGCAGCTCTAAGTATTATGCAGTAATAATCATTTAAAGACGTGAAGTTTCTCTGATCTTGTTGAGTTTCTCTTTAAAGCCGTTGAACACTAAATGTCCTGCCAACACGTTCTCACTCCCATCTGGTAACATACGGACGCTTGGTCAGGTGACATTTGTCGTTGTTATTGACGCTAAAAATCTCCTTTAGCGTCATATAACGCACTTTATCTAAACGTGCTTGGTCGGGACTATTGCCGTCCCTTTTGACGCAGGTATGTCAAGGATGAGGTCGTGGGTGGGCTTACGTTTCCGTGACGCGGCAATAACGGGACGGTTGGGTTTAGGAAACGTGACATGCGGGACACAATTCCTGGTCTCCTGGGTGATAGTCCTGTGTTTGACCAACCTCCATACGCAGAATTTTGGCATTTCATACTACTTGCTACCATAGTCGCTCTCATGGCGCTTACCCACTGTAATACCAGCTCTACTCTGCTCTACTCAGCTCGTCTTCCTTCTTCCATTGCAGATTTGGTACCGCCTCACGCATGAGGCGGTACTGGTTGTCATAGCGACGCCGCATGAAATTGCCGTGACCTAATGCGACACACACACAGAACGTGGAAGGTGTGTTTTTGATTCTCGGCATGTGGCTGTTTGGCACGCACGCACACATACGCACACACGCACACACGCACACACACACACATACACACACACACACACACACACACACACACACACACACACACACACACACAAACAGAACGTGGAAGGTGTGTGTGTGATTCTCATCATGTGGCTGTTTGTCAGAAGACACATTTAGTTTCTAAAGAAGCTGGAGGAGGCAAATACACACCGCAGGTTAAACTATTTAAAGATGGCGGGTTTGTTCAGGACACCCCCATCTGTCGCTATAGCAACGATGACGCAGTGATTAGTGATGATTCTCTCCGACCAATCAGGAGTCTGCAGGTTTTCACGTCACCTTTTTGGTATCGCCTCAGCTCGCTGGGAACCTTGACGGAGTTGGTACTAAATAAAGTACCTGTTAGCAGGTACCAGGGACATTTTATCAGAATGGAAAACCAAAAAAGGAGAGTAGAGTCGAGCAGGTACCATGTGGTGGGAAAACGGCATTAGTGCTACGTCATCTTCAACATGCCGTGTAGCTGCTGCTCTCCCCGGTACGTTCTACAAACACGCTGAAGGGCGCTTGAGACGCTGACAGCCACTGTCCAAACGTCCGTATTTTACGAGTTGGTAGTGAGAACGGGTTGGTCCTGCAGAGATGAGTTCATGTTTCATTGAGTTCTTTATTCATGTTTCTAATAAAACTGCTGTTGAGAAGTTCTCTGTTTCTGTCTTTAATAATCTTATCCCTCCTGTTATCCTCGGGTCAAGTCTGACCCCTTTTTAAAAGTTTTCAGTATCGGAAATGTGGGTTTCTTTCAACTAAATTGCTCAAAAATAAAATGGATGGTTCAACGCAGCGCTCTTCGTAATTGAAATGTTTTAAAAAAAGTCAAAGAATGTTGACTTAAATGACATAAAAGCGACTAAAGGCATCGAAAGCCTAGAAAACAGCACAATAAAGCTTTGAAAACAAGGCACTAACAATGTTTTAAAAAGCGGCAAAAACGTAAAAAAAAACACGTCAAAAACATCGAAAAATGTGTCTCAAAATGTGTTGATATTGATTTTTGACCGTGAGGACAACACAAGGGTTAAAGAGGATGTAAATTAAGATGAACTGAATTGTTAAATCAGAGCAACCTAGGGTGTTTTGTGAATGGGGCTCTACACATGAACTCAGCATTGAGAACTTTGTTTGTGTTCACAGAGTTTACTAAAAAGGTTTTAACAACTCACGTTAGCTGTTGGTGTTTACGCTATCCGCCATCTCGCCAGTCAAAAACAATTGATCTCCAAATGCAACGTAACAGGGAGGAGAGTAAAGATGGAAAGCTCCTAAAGCTTAGTTCCATATAAATGCACAAAGATAATTTGTTGTTTTGTCGTTATATTGACCTTGTAGTCAGAGATGTATAGTAACGAAGTAGAACTACTTCACTACTGTACTTAAGTACTAAAAGGCTGTATCTGTATCAAAAAGGATCAAACTTTTTTCTTAATCGTCATATACACACAGTACAATGTAGTGAAATTATATTACTGCATTTAACCCATCCTAAGTATTAGGAGCAGTGGACAGCTATACATATAGCATCTACAGTTGTGTTCAGAATAATAGCAGTGTGTTTAAAAAAGTGAATAATGCTCCAAATCCTCAGAATAGCTTTTAATCCCATAATATCAATGCATTGGGAACACTGCACATTCAACTCCAAATCTAAACATGACCAACATTGATCAAGTTTGTGTTCTACCTTTACAGGAAGTGAAGAAAAAGGAATATTAGGCTGTTCAAACAAATAGCAGTATTTGCATTTTTCTTTACAAACTCAAACATTTACTGTATGAACTGAAAATGTCTGAAGGGTTGGCTTTACTTTGACTCACTGCCTAATATTTAGTTATAACCATTATTTCTGAGAACTGCTCCACATCTGTGTTGCATGGAGTCACCTGTGAACAGGTATTTCAGCCCAGGGCCATTGAACTACATTACCCACAATTCCTCTGCATTACTGGGTTTGACCTCAGAAACAGCATTTTAGATGTCACCCCACAAGTTTTCTGTGGGACTGAGGTCTGGGGATTGGGCTGGCCGCTCCATGACATCAGTCTTGTTCATCTGGAACCAAGACTTTGCTCTCTTACTGGTGTGTTCTGGGTCATTGTCTTGTTAAAGACCCATTTCAAAGGCATTTCCTCTTCAGCATAAGGCAACATGACCTCTTCAAGTATTCTGATGTATTGAAACTGATCCATGATCCCTGGTATGTGATAAATAGGCCCAACACCACAGTATGAGAAACATCCCATAACACCACCATGCTTTACTGTCTTCACAGTGTACTGAGGCTTGAGTTCAGAGCATGGGGGTCGTTGGACAAACTGTCTGCAGCCCCTAGACCCAAAAAGAACAGTTTGTCTCTCATCAGTCCACAGAATGTTGCCCCATTTCTCCTTTGGTCAGTCAATGTGTCCTTTGGCAAATATCAACCTATTCAGTACATGTCTTTTTTTCAGCAGTGAGACTTTGCGGGGGGTTCTAGCTGATAGCTTAGCATCACATAGCCTTCTTCTGATCCTAACAGTACTCACAGGTAACTCTAAGACTTCTTTGATTTTCCTGGAGCTGATCATTGGTTGAGCCTTTGCCATTTTGGCTATTCTTCGATCCATTCAAATGGTAGTTGACCGTTTCTTCCCACGTCGTTCAGGCTCTGGATGCCATTTCAAGGCATTTGAAATCATTTTGGCTGAGCAGCCTATCATTTTCTGCTCTTCTTTATGTTTTCTCCTCTCCAATCAACTTTTTAATCAAAGTCTGCTGTTCCTCAGAGCAATGTCTGGAACGACCCATTTTGCTGAGTATTTCAGTGTGAAATGCACTATAACCAGCATGCACAACATTAGCTTCCTTCCTTCCTTAAATATGGGCCATAACTGACAGCTGTTTCTTCACAGAATCAATCACCTCACTAACTGAACAATAACACCACTGCTATTATTTTGAACATGCTATTATATATATATACATACATACATACATACATACAGCATTCGGGGAGCAATTTGGGGTTCAGTGTCTTGCTCAGGGACACTTTGACATGTGGCCGGAGGAGCCTGGGAAAGATTGATCCGTACTCTACTGGAATATTATTTTTTTCTCCTACTTCCACTTTTACTTCAGTACAAATTTTCAATGAGTTTAATACTTTTACTCCGATAAATTTCTTATGTGCTGCATCGTTACAATTATAAAAATGTTAGGAATCATTCCAAACCCACATTATCACAGCCTGAGCGGTAGATGCTCTTTCACCAGGTTTGATGAAGCTGGCTCATCATTGAGCGAATCAAGAGACCAAGCTGTCTTATAAGACCGCGCATGCTCTCGTTCTGCCTTTCGCTCTGCTGCCTGCCTGCCTGCATTGAGAACAAGATAAGTTACAAACATAATGAGTAGTATTAATGTGTGAGAATGTTGATAATGATGATGATGATGAACATCATTATTTAGGATATTATTCACCTAATGTTGGTAATGTACTGTATATAAGTACTGACCCATATGGGTATATATGTAGGCATGCATGTACTGTATGTATGCATATACAAACACTGTATGTATGCATGTATGTAGAAAGTTATCTGGGTAAGTGTATATGTTAGTTTTTTTGTAAATTATTTTTATCTTATTTTGTACATTTTTTCCTTGCCAATTGTTTGTTACTTTAAAAAATGTGAGAAGCGGGGGGCCTGATATAAGCTGAAGCTTCTAACCCCACCCTTTGGTTACGACCAATAAACTCATTCATTCATAATACACAAATGGCACACCAGCTTGAGCTATCAGTAATACGTCTCCATAACAGCAGGCGGTGCTAATCTGTATTGTCGCCCAAAAAATGAAAACTGGCAGCTGATTGGACGAACGCGTCACGTGGGTCTGGCTTCTCCGGAAATTCAAAACCAGACTGTCATGGCGGCTTGTTCAGAATACGATCTCATATTTTACAAAGATAGTCACCGAAACGTGTTTCTGAAAACATTTGAAGAGAGAAATAGGCCGTGCAGTTGCTGAATCTGTCTTCATTTCAGATCAACAAAGGTCAGTTTAGAAGATTTTCATCAGATTTTGAGAGATTTAGTCACGCTCATCCCGTTCCTCGTTTCAGGTCGGCCAAAATGAAGGCCGACAGCTCCTCCGACGGACGACGGCGTGGAACACACCGAACAGACTCGAGTCACCGACATCGGCAGACTGTCAGACGCCCGATTATCGGGTTGGTGTGTCATGGCCTTAACTGCTTAAAAATAGTGATTTGATGCGATCATAGTAGTTCCCCTAGCTCTTCCATTCAAAAGGCCATTTGACCCAAAACGAAAATATGGTAAATCTTAAAAGTGGTGTTTGCGTCCTAATTATGCTTTTAAACGAAAGTTTGACTCGGGTACATTCACAATAACACCTTAGGTTGCATTTTGGCGAGAGTTACGCTTTAAAAAGCCTTTATTAAGATGTCTGTTTCATGTTGGAATTGTTAGTATGTTAACAATCAAGCTGGGAAACACGTAGTGGCAAAAACAACCTTCTTCAGGCTGTAACCCAGTTTCCTCTTCTTCATCTTGTTTCTACTGCGGGTCTCGACGTTCCTCCATCACAGCACTCAGAAACATCTCTCTCCTCAAACTCTGGTCACACCTGTTATCAATAATCCTTAATCTTTACGGCAAGCCCTTTTGCAACTTAACGGCGGCTTTGTGACTTTCCCAGCCTGACAGCCGGGCAGAACATCTAATAGGGAAATAGAGTGCCACGACCATTCAGTAAGTCACTTACCTGTAAAACCAAGTTAGCAAAACAATAGACAAGATCCTTGTACGCTAGGTTTAGGGTCACCGTGGTGGGCAGAGCAATTGACAGTTGGCCCAGATGTTTACTCCAGCATCAACAAGGTGGTTAAACTGTCTCTTACACTGCCTTTGATTAGTGCAGCTTGTGAGATATAATAAAAACCAAGTACAGATCCTGTCTGTCACATGATCGTCTCTTAGCCCTGATGCACATTCACCAGTCAAAGAAGAACGCAGAGGCATTTGACCCAAAGCCGGCTGTTGACCTGTGGATGGAGACAGCAAATCGGAGGCTCAACCAGGGACAGAGGGGTACATCTGCAGTATGTTCATCATCTACAATGGAAGAAGCTGAAGCAGAGGACAGTGAAGGAGACACTGAGGAGGACAGGGAGGAAGACTGCTCTTATTAAAACCACGCTACGTGTGGGGTGAGTACCAAACACCATCTCCTGGTACTCACCTGAGTAACTCACTAAAAAGGTTATGTGCACCCCTGTCTATATTCTTATGCAAGGATGAGAACACAGATATGCGTGTTTTCTTTTAATAAGCATGGAACATTCAACAGTCAAAGACAGAACATTTATCACAAAAGCTAAAATTATAATACAAACAAAATAAACAATTCCAATAACAATTTTTACTTTCTTGTAATCTCTATCTGAACCTGGTCTCTATCTGAACCTGGTCTCAGAAAATGGGAGAAAAGAATCAAACACGTTTATGAATTTCAAGAATGAAATGATAAAGATACAAACTGCATTTGACTCTCGCTAGATGATGAAGTTAGATGTCACCTTTTTACTTTTGGGTGTTTTTACCTGATTATCCAACAGAACAGACTCGTCCTCATAATCTGCAACTACATTTGTCTTCCTGAGTTTCCTTCAGAATAACTGCAGAGAATCTGTCCTGTTAAAGGAGAATTCCGGCCAATTTTTATGTTAATCTTGATCGCTATAAATATGCGTGTACTTTCGATTGAAAAAAACCCGACCCGAATCGGTGCAGGCAACACGGAGTAGCTGCAGCTACATGTACGAGCTTCCACTGAGCTAAAACGGCAGTTGTTGGGGCAAATTTTAGCGTGCCTTTGTGTCTCTTAACAGACACAAAAACATGAACAGGGCCCTTACGTGACAACAAGATGCGTTTTCAATTCCGGCATTGTTTAAATTCAACTACCCTGGTCCCTGTCTCAATCCTGCCAGTAGCTGGTAGCTGGTACCTGGTAGCTGCTAGCTGCCGTCCGGTGAGTGTGTTCAGCCAGGCTTCTGTGATAATCTTCCCGCCAACAATCTATGGAGCAGCGGTGGTGTGGCTATGTCCTCCCGAGGACAGGTCATGCCTTTGCGACGAAAACTTGAAGTTTATTCCCCCTCAAAAAAAGGTAATTGAGCACTGTAGTGGTTATGACCATATCAGTAACTGTAACTACATGGAAACGGGCCAAATGATGCCTGTGGCTTGCACAGTAATAGCGTTAAAGAAGGTAGCTGTAGTCTTGTGCCGAAGTCCCGTTGTAGTAGGAAAAGGGAAACAGTCTGCAGATCGCTCCGCACTACCGTTTTATTAGTGGGTAATAAACTTCAAGACGTGACATGACCTGTCCTCTGGAGGACATAGCCACACCATCGTCGCTCCGTGGATTGTTGTCGGGATGATTATCACAGAAGCCTAGCTGAACACACTCACCGGACGGCAGCTAGCAGCTAGCAGCTACCAGCTACCAGCTACCAGCTACCGGTAGGATCGAGACAGGGTGAATTTAAACAATGTCTGGAATTGTCCTTTAACAAACAATCTACACGACTGTTGAAAAGTTAAGACTAAGCTGCTATGTTGATGATGTTCTTCTCTACTTTGATAATAACTATTTAAACAGATAAAAACAATAATTCAGACACCAGATGTTTTCTTTACATTTGAAATACTTTTAATGAAATGATTACATTTAGTGGATGTCCCTACAGTGTTGCATGCTGGGAGAATACAAATTAAAATCAGCTCATTCACAGAGTTTCCCAGTTTATTAAAGAGGTTTTATTTCCTCTGAACAGGTAATAAAGAAAAACGTATTACAGAGCTTTATCATTTCATCTCTGAGTGTTGAACCTCCAGCAAACATCTGAAAGTACTTAAAGTTAAAGTAGTACTAGTACTACATTTCTCTGTGTTTAGTTTTTTATATAAAAATGTTGTAATATTTCCTTTAACTGGCTGTGAGCAGACGTCCTCTCCACGTAGAATAAACCTCTAATTATTAATCATGTTCTCATCTTTATGATCTCTGAAGGCTCCTGCTACAATTCATGTGTTCATATTTATTCACATTGTTTTGTTTCATTATGAGAGTATTTCAATTAAAATCCTTTAAGTGCAAAAGTAATAAAATTGTTAATTACAGAAATATAATAAAACTTTGTTACAAATTAAGTAAATGCTTGAATTGCTGAAGTACCCAAATAAGTTAAATTCTTATAAAATAAGCACAAAATTGGTGTAAAAACGTCCTCTGATTTTTAACGAGACTGTCCTAAAAAACAGCCACATAAGTTGTTTGTTCCAGCATCACTCTGATCTATGTTTATGTTTATAGTGGTGGCACCCTCTAGTGCCCGTAGGCGTTATTCAATTGTTCAAATGTCACCAAATTTAATTTGTACATTGAGTATTATAATACAAAATTGAGAGTATATATGTCAATGTTTATTTTAATTTAATATTTAAAAGCAATTATCCAGCATTGTTAGCGATCGGCCTGGGTCGGTGTGTCTTTGGCCGGTTTGTATTGTGCTGGCTGCTTGGATTTCGGTATTCCTGCTTTAAAGTCTAATTTCTAAAAAAATTGTATATTTCTGAGGTGTTTTTACGCCTTTAGTGGGAACTAGTGGGCTTAGAGCTGAGAGCAATATGTTATATAATAATTCCTGCATTCTTATTTAAACGGAATATGTGTTTTGAAAACTTTCTGGATGTGAGATGAGGAGGTGTTACTCTGCTCCCTGCGCTCCCTCCTCATCAGTCAGCCCTCATTCTGCTTCAGGAACACCCAGGTTATTTTCATTCAGCTCAATGTTCTTCTGTCTGTCCGGCTTATGCCCCCTGCTGGCCTGGAGAGACATGACAACACACAGATGTGACTTCCTGCATCACTCCTCTCTTCAGTTCAACAACCACAGACTTAGGCTGCTTCATTTCAGTTAGTGGTCTAAACAACAGATGTGTGTCCGTACCTTACAGTAGAAGTAAAGAGCTGTGATCACCAACAGCAGAGTCAGAGAGAACACGACCACTCCGATGATAAAGGCCTTCGAGTAGATGAAGCTGATGATGGATCTGATGGATCTGATGATGGATCTGATGATGGATCTGTTGATGGATCTGATGGATCTAATGATAGAGCTGATGATGGAGCTGATGATGGATCTGGTGGAGCTGATGATGGATCTGATGATGGATCTGGTGGAGCTGATGATGGATCTAATGATGGATCTGATGGAGCTGATGATGGATCTGATGATGGATCTGGTGGAGCTGATGATGGATCTAATGATGGAGCTGATGATGGATCTGATGATGGATCTGGTGGAGCTGATGATGGATCTAATGATGGAGCTGATGATGGATCTGATGGAGCTGATGATGGATCTGATGATGGAGCTGATGATGGATCTGATGGAGCTGATGATGGATCTAATGATGGAGCTGATGATGGATCTGGTGGAGCTGATGATGGATCTAATGATGGAGCTGATGATGGATCTGATGATGGATCTGGTGGAGCTGATGATGGATCTAATGATGGAGCTGATGATGGATCTGATGGAGCTGATGATGGATCTGATGATGGAGCTGATGATG
>NC_050174.1:45141116-45161116 GCF_008315115.2 Sander lucioperca
CAGGTGTTTCTATCTGAGCCTGAGCTTCTACAGTCCAGGAGAGCAGACTCACGGCCTCCACACTGGAACTCTTTGGTCCACATTGGAGCCTCCACTTCTCCATAGAGCGCCCCCTGGAGGACCAAAGGAGCCCCACAGCCAAGCTCCCTACAGACCACCTCTGCATCCTGCTGGTCAAAGACATCTTCACACACTGAGGACCAGCGCTGGGTAGACTGGTTAGTCTTCACCTCCAGTCTGCCTGAGCACATACTGGTCCCATTCACCAGCCTGACAGAGTCTGGAGAGATGATAAAAGATGTAATAGAGAAAGAGAAAAGACACCAGACACTAAATAAAAAGATGTCATTAAACAACAATTCAGTGATTCAAACTGGACTCAGCACAATACCAACAGAAGTTGATCATTAACAGACTCATCTTTATAACACCTCAGACTGCAGCAATGTTACATCTTATTTACATTTAATACACTCTGTTTTCCATTTCTGAAAACTTTCAAAGTGAGTCAAAACATACCACAACATCATCATCTGCAGATTTCTCTATTCTGTTCTTCTGCTCAGATACTCCACAATCTTTGCCCTCCACACAGACAAGTTTAAACATTTTCACTCTTATTTTTAATAGAAGATCTGTGACCCAGAATAAAAACCAGTTTAGAAAATGATCCCTAAAATCTAAAAAAGGGGTAGGGTCTGGACTCTCTTTTAAGTAGTTTCCCAGGGTGAAGGAGCCACGTTGAAGTGGAGATACTGACGAGCCCCTGATGGAGCTGAGCTGCTCAAATTTGGGGCCAGTAGGTCATTGGTGCCTGTTGTGGTGGCAACCAAAGAACCTGCTGGTGAAAACCAGTGGCTCAGAAAGCTGTCAAGCTGATGGTCTGCTGCCATTCTAGCTGCTGTGTGTGTGTGTGTGTGTGTGTGTGTGTGTGTGTGTGTGTGTGTGTGTGTGTGTGTGTGTGTGTGTCAACCTGGGTACATTACTGTCATAGAGGATGTCATAGATAATGTCACTGATGGGCTTACCTGAACAGTTGAGATACAGGATGGAGGAAGAGTAATCTGATGACAATGATGATGCACACTCCCTCAGAGAAGATCCAAACAGAACACAGTCAGACTTGATCCACCACACAGATCTGTCTGAGGACTCTTTTCTCTCTTCTACAGAAACAGCAGAGCCACAGTCCAACTCTCTGCAGGCAGCAGCTGCTGTCTTCAGGGTCCAGGCAGAGCCATCAACTGGTCTCCATTCTCTACGATGTTTCACCTCCAGTGTTCCTGCACAGCGACTCTCTCCTCCCACCAATCTGACAGACTCTGAATTTATTTAAGAAAAGATGAAACTGTAAATACTGATACTGCTTTAATAATTTTTTATTTCTCTTTTCTGTCTCTGTGTACCTGTTGAGGTGTGTTCTCCTTCAGCCTGGAGTCCTGAGGAGAAAATCAGAAGGTAAACATCAGTATAAAGCAGCATGATTGGATCACATCTGTGGACAGAACAAACTCTCTCAGGTTGTTTTGTAAAGAATCTTCTAGCAGCTCAGAAACATCTCAGTGAACTCACTCTGGAGCATTTTACCAGTTTGCTAAATGTGAATGAACATGTGAATACACAGAACACTAGTCTGCTGTTCGGGGAAGGAATTTAAAGAAAACATATACTGTAATTATCTTTAACCGCAACTATTCTGTAATTATTGCATACTTAAAACTTAACCAGCTGATTGGTTTCTTCTGGCTTAATCAATAGATATAATTGGGAATAATCTGCATAACAGTGACACTATGTAGTGTTTCCTAACAATATTCCCTAGGGGAAGCATATTTAATGTAAATAAAAGTGGTCCAAGCACAGAGCCTTGTGGAACACCATGACTTACTTTACTGAACATGGAGGATTTATCGTTAAATCTATTTTCCCATTTGTGTGTGTGTGTGTGTGTGTGTGTGTGTGTGTGTGTGTGTGTGAGAGAGAGAGAGAGAGAGAGAGAGAGAGCAGTTTGTCCTCTTATTACAAGATCATCACAAATATTCAAATAACACATCATCTTTAAAGCTGAGTCCTACCTGGGCTGCACAGCAGCAGCAGCACCAACAGGTGATACATGTCCAGGTGGAGCATCTCTTTGATCACCCCGTGTGCTGTCCTCAGTGTATATCTGTGAACAGGAAGAGGAGGAGCTTTACTGGAACAGAATCAGAATCAGCTTCAATGGCCAAGTAAGGCTACATTTACATTGCTCATTTTTGGGTTAAAATTGAATATCTTTTGCTACATTTACACCTCACATACACAATGCTCTGGCAGTGGTTTGGATTCTGCGGGGTTGTGTTGCAGTCTTAACGGCTGCAACTTGTACAAAATGCAGCTGCCAGATTTATAACCAGAACAAGTCGCCGGTCTCATATCACACTTCTCTTCATCTTGCATCCCTTCATTGGCAAATTCAGATTCCAGTATAAGATCCTGTTGATAACCTTCAAAGCATTACATGACCTTTCCCCCATTCCATTTCTGAGCGCCTTGTTCCTCACTCCACTAACCGCCCCCTCAGATCCTCGAACCTTGGTCTTTTATCTATCCTTCGCTCCAACTACAAGACCAAAGGTGATCGTGCCTTTGCGATTTTAGCTCCAACACTCTGGAATCTTCTCCCTCTGCCTGTTAGGTCTGATGTAACTCTGGACTGTTTTAATGGCAATGGCCTGGCTTTCTCTTTCATTAGTTACTAGTTCAGAGTGTCCAATGGACACAAGGTGTTACAGAGTTAAAACATAGAGTAAAATCAACAGGTGACTAAACATGTATCCAGTTGATATGGCTTATGTTATAAAATTAGGTTGAAATGTCAAAAGAAGAGCTAAAGAGCTGGTGGAGGGCAATGATGTGTTTCTGTTGGGTGATCCAGCTCATCCCCTTATGCTGTACCTCAGGAAGGAATACCCCAATGGTGGAGTTACTCCACAGGAGCAGTATTCAGGGCTATCACTTTGCAAAGCACACATGGTGATTGAATGTTCACCTTACTTCCTGCTTTTCTCCCGTCATAACTTTTATGCTTTTATCCAAAGCGACTTCCAATTAAGTGCTATCAACCCTGAAAGTGCAAACTCCAGACAGCAAGTACATTAGCTTTAAATAAGCAAAACAACAAAGAGCCATATGAAAGTGCAGCTTCAAGAAATATATATATATATATATACCCATGCAAGGGTGGGGAAGGTAAGAGTGAGAGGGCAAAAGAAGAGAGAAGATGTAAGAAGTCAGTTGACTTCTCTGTCTGGATGTTGAAGTTGCCCAGAAGTACCAGCAGAGGGCCAGTTTCAGGGATGTTTGAAAGGACATCCAGCTCCTCCAAAAACTCTCCCAGAGGACCAGAGGCCTGTACTACGAATCAAGATCAACATGTCCTGGATTTCTTTCAGTGATCCGGCTTCACCTAACCTAACAACCGTGGTCCCGCATAAGCTGTATCACGACGCTGGTTATCAACTAGTTCAGTCAACCCAGGTTTTTCCAATCTAGAGACGTGCGCGTTCACATAAAAGAGGCGGTGTTTGCGCACCACGACCAATCGCAAACATCTACCAGAGCTGCATCTTTTAAACAAGAAGAACAAACTATAATTCTACATAAATATGAAGAACACAGACACGGTTTAACAGGCAAAACGCAGGAAAGAAAGCTGGCAAAAAAGCCGACGCTGTTATGCGTAAATCACAACGCTTAGCTTATCAATATCCAGTGGTGTAGTCTACGTGATAGTAAGCTCCAGAATTTCCATATACTCACTTAAAAATGCCCAATGACACGTAACAACATACTTTCCATTATATGTTTGGTATATTTTGAATTGTCATCTGTGCTTTTTTCTTCACATAGGCTCAATGGAGGTATTTCACCATAAATTGGTGCATAAAAGTGTATCGGAATGCAGGAAATGAAGTCGTTGATGCTTAAAACTTCCCTGGGGGAGGACACCCAGACCCCCCA
Organism: Sander lucioperca; assembly: GCF_008315115.2. Lineage (NCBI taxonomy): Eukaryota > Metazoa > Chordata > Actinopteri > Perciformes > Percidae > Sander > Sander lucioperca. The sequence continues at coordinate 45,145,119 of NC_050174.1, forward strand.
CTATGATATGCCCCCCTCCTCCCCCAAAGGCAGATTCTGGCCAATATACAGTACAGTACAACCACTACAATACATTAGACTAAACTGTTCACTTCCCCATCAGTCAGGCACAAGATCTGACCATATATAATTACACTTTTGCTTTCCATAAACTGTCGTTGCTTTAGGCTTTTATTTCAGTTGCAACCCCAGCAGTGGTGCGCGATCGTGAGAGAAAATAAAAAAAAACATAAAAACATAATTTAAACCGATGTGCACATTGGCAACACACGGCTAAAGAAGGCAACAAATAGCCTATAAGTAATTCCCTCCGCTGAAAATCTATATCTTTCATAAAAATACCCATCAGGGAATGTTAACGGGGTTGTCGGTCTCTAAATGTTTTAACTTTTATGAGCGCACCTCTCTCTCTCTCTCCGCGAACCGAGCTCCAGCTGATCTTCTAAGAACGGTGACGCCGTTATCAGTCGAGTATTGATTGGTCAGTAGGCGGTGCTTTTACACCGGTTGATCTCTAATCTCCAACATAACCTGCTCCCGACCAGGTTAGGCGTTCAGCATAAGTTACCACGGCGATTGAACCCGATCACAAGTGATCCACCTTCGTAGTACAGAAAACCCTGGGTTGAGCCTGAAGTTAGCTCGTTAACGCCAAATCTCGCTTCGTAGTACAGGCCTCTGGTGGGTGGTAGATAACAACAATGATTAGTTTTACTGGATGGGTTATGGTAACAGCATGATGTTCAAAAGACAGTGGAATGAAGTGTGGCAGTGGGTAGAGAGAAAATCTCCACTTGGGGTTAATGAGTAGGCCTGTACCCCCGCCCCTACCAGTCGGTCTGGGTGTGTGGGTTAAAGAGTAGGCGGAAGAGAAAGCAGCAGGGGTGGATGTGTTGGTCGGTGTAATCCAGGTCTCAGTGAGAGCAAGGAAGTCAAAGGATTGCTGGCTGGCAAAGCCAGAGATGAACTCAGTCTTGCGAGTGGCAGACTGGCGGTTCCACAGGCCACCTGCGACAAGGTGTTGAGTGTGTGTGGAGTGGGTGGGATAGGTAAGAGAGGTCGGGATACGGAAATGTTACGAACTTACGCGAGGTTTGTGGTATCTCCGATAGGATATATGGACAAGAATGGAGAAGCAGCACATTTCCAGATAAAGACACCAAGCAGTGCAAGTAAGATGTAAGATATCAAGAAGATATCAAGCCCACTTAGCCTCCCACGAAGACTCTCGCATAGACTCCTTTGTCTTTGTCCTCCGAGTCTTGCCGCTGAAGCTGCCGCTTCACACAAATGCCAATATTAAATACAAGGAGGTGATTGGTGTTGGCTACAGGTGAGGAGGCCCCACCCTGGCTAATCACTCAACAAAGCACCTGGACAGTCGTTAAGCACCACTCCCCAACTCCACACTTCACACTAAGCTAGTCTGATTACCCTAAACAGTTACAGTCACTTTAAGTAAGACCACAAAATTCTGGCCAAAAAACACCGCAGAAGCGGAAGAAGCAGAAGAAGCAGCAGAACCCACAGTAAAAGCAGCAAAGACAAGAGGCAAGCAACAAAAGCAGCAAAACCAAGTAGCAAACAGCAAAAGACAGCAGAATGAGCAAAATCAGCAGAACAAACACAGTCAATTTAACCTTAAGGCAGCAGTGGGCAGAGAAACCTAATAAAGTAAGTACTTATCTTAATATCTAGCTAATAGTAATAGTAAGTCTCCTCAGAAGTCAAATGCAAAAAAGCGACTACGGCTACTAGAGGGCGCCGCCACTAGAAACCTAAATATAGGTCAGAATGATGCTGGAACAAATGAGTTATGGGGTAATTTACGTGGGGACAGTTTCAGACAAACACACAACAACTCAATATTTAGAGCTTCAATAATGATCGAGGGTCAATGACACATTTCTGGACCTGAAAACTAATTCAACATCCAAGTTCCAACTGGATTCTCCCATTATGTAACACTGCGGGGACATCCACTATATGAAGTTTGAAGCATTTCATTCTAATGTTAAAAAACAATTAAACTGTATTTTGTGTCTGAATTATTTCTAATAACATTACAGCTGATTAATAATATTCTTATTATTTCTTTTCCAGAGTCGGACAGATAAAATAAATAAATAATATAATAATAATAATAATAATAATAATAATAATAATAATAATAATAATAAAAGTAATTGTTTTTCTCAATTGTTCACACACTTTTTTTTGTGAAAGCATACCTTGTATCCTCAGAACACGACACACCAAAACACATAAAAATGACAAAACTCCCCAAATCTGATGCAAAATGAAACATTGCCTTCAAAACAATCGTATTTCGTCTGGAACATTAGGAAGAAAAGTTATAAAGTTATAAAGTTATAAAGCAGATGAGACGTCCTGAAGGAGGCATTGTTTTCTTACCGTCTGATTTATTCTCTTTTAATTTTTCCTCTGATGTTTCTCAAACTTTTTCCTCGTATTTTCTCCTTCAGGTTCCACAGTCGCTCTCTTACTTCTGTTTTGTGTTTTCCTAGTTTCTCCTTTTCTCCTCTCTCAGTTTGTCTCCTGGTTCCACTGTATCTCTGCAGACAGGACTCTGCCCCACTCCACCCATCTTTCCTTCCAAGACAGGACATGTGTTGTGTCTTGATATGGCGGGATGCCTTTCTCAATCAATCATATCAATATGACATGTAACGCAGGGCACTGTGACTCAGTCATATCAAGACCAATAATTATTATATTATTTATTTATTTTATCTGTCCGACTCTGGAAAAGAAATAATAAGAATATTATTAATCAGCTGTAATGTTATTAGAAATAATTCAGACACAAAATACAGTTTAATTGTTTTTTAACATTAGAATGAAATGCTTCAAACTTCATATAGTGGATGTCCCCGCAGTGTTACATAATGGGAGAATCCAGTTGGAACTTGGATGTTGAATTAGTTTTCAGGTCCAGAAATGTGTCATTGACCCTCGATCATTATTGAAGCTCTAAATATTGAGTTGTTGTGTGTTTGTCTGAAACTGTCCCCCCCCCCCCCCCCCACGTAAATTCCCCCATAACTCATTTGTTCCAGCATCATTCTGACCTATATTTAGGTTTCTAGTGGCGGCGCCCTCTAGTAGCCGTAGTCGCTTTTTTGCATTTGACTTCTGAGGAGACTTACTATTACTATTAGCTAGATATTAAGATAAGTACTTACTTTATTAGGTTTCTCTGCCCACTGCTGCCTTAAGGTTAAATTGACTGTGTTTGTTCTGCTGATTTTGCTCATTCTGCTGTCTTTTGCTGTTTGCTACTTGGTTTTGCTGCTTTTGTTGCTTGCCTCTTGTCTTTGCTGCTTTTACTGTGGGTTCTGCTGCTTCTTCTGCTTCTTCCGCTTCTGCGGTGTTTTTGGCCAGAATTTTGTGGTCTTACTTAAAGTGACTGTAACTGTTTAGGGTAATCAGACTAGCTTAGTGTGAAGTGTGGAGTTGGGGAGTGGTGCTTAACGACTGTCCAGGTGCTTTGTTGAGTGATTAGCCAGGGTGGGGCCTCCTCACCTGTAGCCAACACCAATCACCTCCTTGTATTTAATATTGGCATTTGTGTGAAGCGGCAGCTTCAGCGGCAAGACTCGGAGGACAAAGACAAAGGAGTCTATGCGAGAGTCTTCGTGGGAGGCTAAGTGGGCTTGATATCTTCTTGATATCTTACATCTTACTTGCACTGCTTGGTGTCTTTATCTGGAAATGTGCTGCTTCTCCATTCTTGTCCATATATCCTATCGGAGATACCACAAACCTCGCGTAAGTTCGTAACATTTCCGTATCCCGACCTCTCTTACCTATCCCACCCACTCCACACACACTCAACACCTTGTCGCAGGTGGCCTGTGGAACCGCCAGTCTGCCACTCGCAAGACTGAGTTCATCTCTGGCTTTGCCAGCCAGCAATCCTTTGACTTCCTTGCTCTCACTGAGACCTGGATTACACCGACCAACACATCCACCCCTGCTGCTTTCTCTTCCGCCTACTCTTTAACCCACACACCCAGACCGACTGGTAGGGGCGGGGGTACAGGCCTACTCATTAACCCCAAGTGGAGATTTTCTCTCTACCCACTGCCACACTTCATTCCACTGTCTTTTGAACATCATGCTGTTACCATAACCCATCCAGTAAAACTAATCATTGTTGTTATCTACCACCCACCAGAGGCCTGTACTACGAAGCGAGATTTGGCGTTAACGAGCTAACTTCAGGCTCAACCCAGGGTTTTCTGTACTACGAAGGTGGATCACTTGTGATCGGGTTCAATCGCCGTGGTAACTTATGCTGAACGCCTAACCTGGTCGGGAGCAGGTTATGTTGGAGATTAGAGATCAACCGGTGTAAAAGCACCGCCTACTGACCAATCAATACTCGACTGATAACGGCGTCACCGTTCTTAGAAGATCAGCTGGAGCTCGGTTCGCGGAGAGAGAGAGAGAGGTGCGCTCATAAAAGTTAAAACATTTAGAGACCGACAACCCCGTTAACATTCCCTGATGGGTATTTTTATGAAAGATATAGATTTTCAGCGGAGGGAATTACTTATAGGCTATTTGTTGCCTTCTTTAGCCGTGTGTTGCCAATGTGCACATCGGTTTAAATTATGTTTTTATGTTTTTTTTTATTTTCTCTCACGATCGCGCACCACTGCTGGGGTTGCAACTGAAATAAAAGCCTAAAGCAACGACAGTTTATGGAAAGCAAAAGTGTAATTATATATGGTCAGATCTTGTGCCTGACTGATGGGGAAGTGAACAGTTTAGTCTAATGTATTGTAGTGGTTGTACTGTACTGTATATTGGCCAGAATCTGCCTTTGGGGGAGGAGGGGGGCATATCATAGTGGGGGGTCTGGGTGTCCTCCCCCAGGGAAGTTTTAAGCATCAACGACTTCATTTCCTGCATTCCGATACACTTTTATGCACCAATTTATGGTGAAATACCTCCATTGAGCCTATGTGAAGAAAAAAGCACAGATGACAATTCAAAATATACCAAACATATAATGGAAAGTATGTTGTTACGTGTCATTGGGCATTTTTAAGTGAGTATATGGAAATTCTGGAGCTTACTATCACGTAGACTACACCACTGGATATTGATAAGCTAAGCGTTGTGATTTACGCATAACAGCGTCGGCTTTTTTGCCAGCTTTCTTTCCTGCGTTTTGCCTGTTAAACCGTGTCTGTGTTCTTCATATTTATGTAGAATTATAGTTTGTTCTTCTTGTTTAAAAGATGCAGCTCTGGTAGATGTTTGCGATTGGTCGTGGTGCGCAAACACCGCCTCTTTTATGTGAACGCGCACGTCTCTAGATTGGAAAAACCTGGGTTGACTGAACTAGTTGATAACCAGCGTCGTGATACAGCTTATGCGGGACCACGGTTGTTAGGTTAGGTGAAGCCGGATCACTGAAAGAAATCCAGGACATGTTGATCTTGATTCGTAGTACAGGCCTCTGGTCCTCTGGGAGAGTTTTTGGAGGAGCTGGATGTCCTTTCAAACATCCCTGAAACTGGCCCTCTGCTGGTACTTCTGGGCAACTTCAACATCCAGACAGAGAAGTCAACTGACTTCTTACATCTTCTCTCTTCTTTTGCCCTCTCACTCTTACCTTCCCCACCCTTGCATGGGTATATATATATATATATTTCTTGAAGCTGCACTTTCATATGGCTCTTTGTTGTTTTGCTTATTTAAAGCTAATGTACTTGCTGTCTGGAGTTTGCACTTTCAGGGTTGATAGCACTTAATTGGAAGTCGCTTTGGATAAAAGCATAAAAGTTATGACGGGAGAAAAGCAGGAAGTAAGGTGAACATTCAATCACCATGTGTGCTTTGCAAAGTGATAGCCCTGAATACTGCTCCTGTGGAGTAACTCCACCATTGGGGTATTCCTTCCTGAGGTACAGCATAAGGGGATGAGCTGGATCACCCAACAGAAACACATCATTGCCCTCCACCAGCTCTTTAGCTCTTCTTTTGACATTTCAACCTAATTTTATAACATAAGCCATATCAACTGGATACATGTTTAGTCACCTGTTGATTTTACTCTATGTTTTAACTCTGTAACACCTTGTGTCCATTGGACACTCTGAACTAGTAACTAATGAAAGAGAAAGCCAGGCCATTGCCATTAAAACAGTCCAGAGTTACATCAGACCTAACAGGCAGAGGGAGAAGATTCCAGAGTGTTGGAGCTAAAATCGCAAAGGCACGATCACCTTTGGTCTTGTAGTTGGAGCGAAGGATAGATAAAAGACCAAGGTTCGAGGATCTGAGGGGGCGGTTAGTGGAGTGAGGAACAAGGCGCTCAGAAATGGAATGGGGGAAAGGTCATGTAATGCTTTGAAGGTTATCAACAGGATCTTATACTGGAATCTGAATTTGCCAATGAAGGGATGCAAGATGAAGAGAAGTGTGATATGAGACCGGCGACTTGTTCTGGTTATAAATCTGGCAGCTGCATTTTGTACAAGTTGCAGCCGTTAAGACTGCAACACAACCCCGCAGAATCCAAACCACTGCCAGAGCATTGTGTATGTGAGGTGTAAATGTAGCAAAAGATATTCAATTTTAACCCAAAAATGAGCAATGTAAATGTAGCCTTACTTGGCCATTGAAGCTGATTCTGATTCTGTTCCAGTAAAGCTCCTCCTCTTCCTGTTCACAGATATACACTGAGGACAGCACACGGGGTGATCAAAGAGATGCTCCACCTGGACATGTATCACCTGTTGGTGCTGCTGCTGCTGTGCAGCCCAGGTAGGACTCAGCTTTAAAGATGATGTGTTATTTGAATATTTGTGATGATCTTGTAATAAGAGGACAAACTGCTCTCTCTCTCTCTCTCTCTCTCTCTCACACACACACACACACACACACACACACACACACACACACACACAAATGGGAAAATAGATTTAACGATAAATCCTCCATGTTCAGTAAAGTAAGTCATGGTGTTCCACAAGGCTCTGTGCTTGGACCACTTTTATTTACATTAAATATGCTTCCCCTAGGGAATATTGTTAGGAAACACTACATAGTGTCACTGTTATGCAGATTATTCCCAATTATATCTATTGATTAAGCCAGAAGAAACCAATCAGCTGGTTAAGTTTTAAGTATGCAATAATTACAGAATAGTTGCGGTTAAAGATAATTACAGTATATGTTTTCTTTAAATTCCTTCCCCGAACAGCAGACTAGTGTTCTGTGTATTCACATGTTCATTCACATTTAGCAAACTGGTAAAATGCTCCAGAGTGAGTTCACTGAGATGTTTCTGAGCTGCTAGAAGATTCTTTACAAAACAACCTGAGAGAGTTTGTTCTGTCCACAGATGTGATCCAATCATGCTGCTTTATACTGATGTTACCTTCTGATTTTCTCCTCAGGACTCCAGGCTGAAGGAGAACACACCTCAACAGGTACACAGAGACAGAAAAGAGAAATAAAAAATTATTAAAGCAGTATCAGTATTTACAGTTTCATCTTTTCTTAAATAAATTCAGAGTCTGTCAGATTGGTGGGAGGAGAGAGTCGCTGTGCAGGAACACTGGAGGTGAAACATCGTAGAGAATGGAGACCAGTTGATGGCTCTGCCTGGACCCTGAAGACAGCAGCTGCTGCCTGCAGAGAGTTGGACTGTGGCTCTGCTGTTTCTGTAGAAGAGAGAAAAGAGTCCTCAGACAGATCTGTGTGGTGGATCAAGTCTGACTGTGTTCTGTTTGGATCTTCTCTGAGGGAGTGTGCATCATCATTGTCATCAGATTACTCTTCCTCCATCCTGTATCTCAACTGTTCAGGTAAGCCCATCAGTGACATTATCTATGACATCCTCTATGACAGTAATGTACCCAGGTTGACACACACACACACACACACACACACACACACACACACACACACACACACACACACACACAGCAGCTAGAATGGCAGCAGACCATCAGCTTGACAGCTTTCTGAGCCACTGGTTTTCACCAGCAGGTTCTTTGGTTGCCACCACAACAGGCACCAATGACCTACTGGCCCCAAATTTGAGCAGCTCAGCTCCATCAGGGGCTCGTCAGTATCTCCACTTCAAACGTGGCTCCTTCACCCTGGGAAACTACTTAAAAGAGAGTCCAGACCCTACCCCTTTTTTAGATTTTAGGGATCATTTTCTAAACTGGTTTTTATTCTGGGTCACAGATCTTCTATTAAAAATAAGAGTGAAAATGTTTAAACTTGTCTGTGTGGAGGGCAAAGATTGTGGAGTATCTGAGCAGAAGAACAGAATAGAGAAATCTGCAGATGATGATGTTGTGGTATGTTTTGACTCACTTTGAAAGTTTTCAGAAATGGAAAACAGAGTGTATTAAATGTAAATAAGATGTAACATTGCTGCAGTCTGAGGTGTTATAAAGATGAGTCTGTTAATGATCAACTTCTGTTGGTATTGTGCTGAGTCCAGTTTGAATCACTGAATTGTTGTTTAATGACATCTTTTATTTAGTGTCTGGTGTCTTTTCTCTTTCTCTATTACATCTTTTATCATCTCTCCAGACTCTGTCAGGCTGGTGAATGGGACCAGTATGTGCTCAGGCAGACTGGAGGTGAAGACTAACCAGTCTACCCAGCGCTGGTCCTCAGTGTGTGAAGATGTCTTTGACCAGCAGGATGCAGAGGTGGTCTGTAGGGAGCTTGGCTGTGGGGCTCCTTTGGTCCTCCAGGGGGCGCTCTATGGAGAAGTGGAGGCTCCAATGTGGACCAAAGAGTTCCAGTGTGGAGGCCGTGAGTCTGCTCTCCTGGACTGTAGAAGCTCAGGCTCAGATAGAAACACCTGCTCACCTGGAAAAGATGTTGGACTCACCTGCTCAGGTAGAAGAGGAGCTGCAGCTTTGATTTGGTTAATTTTGTTAATCACCTTTAATTTTTTGCTGATGTTTCTGTTCAGAGCCTGTCAGGTTGGTGGGAGGAAACAGGCGCTGTGCAGGAACACTGGAGGTGAAATATCAGAGAGAATGGAGACCAGTGGATCTCTATTTCTGGCCCCGGAAGGAAGCAGCTGCTGCCTGCAGAGAGTTGGACTGTGGCTCTGCTGTTTCTGTAGAAGAGAGAGAGTCCTCATACAGATCTGTGTGGTGGATCAGGTCTAACTGTGTTCAATTTGGATCTGCTCTGAGGGAGTGTGCATCATCATTGTCATCTTCTTCCATCCTGGATCTCACCTGCTTAGGTAAGCCCTACGGTGACATCATCTATGACATCATCTATGACAGTAATGTACCCAGGTTGACACACACATGCAGCAGCTAGAATGGCAGCAGATTGTCTCCAGCAGCCATGACGGAGTCTGATGAGCTGCTTCCTCAGTAAATAAGCTATAAGCTATAGGTAAATAAGCTACTGAATTCATCAAAATATATATTGAAGGATTTCGATCTAAAATGTGACCAATTTGTTCCTGTTCTCCAACCTGTTCTTGAGGAGCAGGTGTCATTACCTGGAAAAGGTTTAAGTAACAGGTGAGATATATATTAGTAACAGGTGAGTCAGATATTTACTGAAGGAAACAGTAAACTCAAATGACTTGTATTTTCCTTTTTAGATGTGAGGTTTAAAGAGTGCATAGCTAAACAGACTAAAGATACATTGCAAACCTGTGGCATCATTTTTGTTGTTTTTAATTTTGAATAGGGTCTTACTGTGGAGCATGCTTATGCAATTGTTCCATAGCTGTTTTATCTTTGCTGGTCAAGTCGGTTGGATAGGTGACAATTTGATCTTGCAAAATAAAGGTTGTTTCGGGTTCATTGACTGGAGGTTCTTGTACGCGGATAGCAATTCTCTCACATGGGTCTTTTCCAGCTACATCTAAACACACCCAATAGATACCCTGGTCTGCCTTGTTTACATTCCTTACTGTCACTATACTATCCCAATTAGGTGACTGGCCATTCGATAGTTTTCTAACTAAGGTCCATCTGGACGTCTGCTCGGTTTCGGCTTTGTAACCCTCGGAATCTGTGTGAGAGTGTTGGAACACATGGTCTCAACTGGTACAGTACTCTGTGCAGAGATAGGCTTGATCGGTAGCCCTTCCTCTCGCTTTGCACACAAATTGTTGGCCTGAACATGGGTCCACAGTAAATGACTGTGTTCTGCCCCTGGTTAATGTAATCGAGTGGTTTGCATGGTGACTTTGTTTTATTCGTCGATGGTCATGGGTAGGCATGGTTGGTATGCTCGGTTGTGTATCAGTGGTCAGATTCAGAGTCAGATTCGTAGCATTGATTTTGGTTATTTTCCTGTTTTTTAGCACCTAATCGTGCCATATTATTGGTGGCAGTATTATTAGTGCAGCTAAGAAGAGGAAACACATTGTTCCCCTGAGTCCGCACAGTCCCGGAAGTCTAAAAGGATGCCACGGGCGTCTGTGGTCCATTTTTGGTTGGGCTTCTGGTTAGAGACTCTTTACTGATGAGTCTAGTTCACTTTCTCCTCTAATATGGTTGAGGGATGCAATCTATATATATATATATATATATATATATATATATATATGTATACATATATATTTTCTTCACTGGGTTTGAGACGATCCACTAATAACACTTTTCTAGTCTAAAAGACCCCCTTTGTAGCCCAGACTCTCCTCTCCCACTTCGGATCAGTGAGACTAGACTCCTCAGCCCACTCTGTCTCCCCCAGACAACCCAAATACCTTATTACAGTGTGATGAAGGTGAATCCAGGTGGTCCTTTCAGTGATTTCAAAGTGGTAGCAGTAGAGAGTAGGGCTTGATATGATTCCATCTAGGGCTGGACCAAATGTTTCGCTTTATCACTTGAAGGAGCACCTACCCACCGGGTTCCTGATGTTAAGTCAAACAGAACAAAACAGAATTTTTAGCCATAAAACAAACAAGCAAACAGAATTTTCGGCGATATCGATGAAAACAAACAAAAAGAATTGGTAAAAACAAATTTAAACTTTCTTTTTTTTAAATCCAGAAAACAAAATACCCAAAATAACACATTATTTATTAAAACACTTTATTTAAATTTGGTATGCTATGCTATCCCTCTTTTGAGGCATGCAAACTCATAACTCATTAACAAATCAAAATTATTTTATAAGCTAAACCCTCAGCTAGGTCCTGATAATATCCATGTACGAGACAGCCGTTGTGTCTCGGAACTTAAAACCCTCTTTTCAGACCTAAGCACAACTCAGAGCAATAAGCAACAAGGAAAAAGTACAAAATGAAATAGACATTGTGAAGTGTAGCCTATGAGATATCAGTTTCCAAAACTAAGCAAGTGTCAACGCCGGTGAGACAGATGGAGGTACGATGGATATGAGTGAAGCTGTCAGAACTGTGAGACTGCACAACACACAGCAACTGTTTTAGTCACTGTCATGCATTAGATCACTTATCAACTTGGAAATGTCATTCCAATCAGTCTGCGACTCATTTTCCTGTATTAGCCTGTCCCACCCAGTTTTGACAGCTCCACAATAATAGGTTTGTGGGGGGAAACGCTTTGTGTCTGTGTTGTGTGAGCAATAGCGTCTTCAAAAGTAAAGAAAGTGGTAAAGAAAGGAGGAGTTCTTCCATGCTATGTAAACGCACAGCCAATCTACGTCTGGTCTGATAACAGTGAAACATTTCACTGTAGTCGACCTTAGGCAACAGAGTAAGAAAATGCAGATAGGCATAGCAATAGAAGAAGTCAAATCATTTGTGCAAAGAAGTACTAAAGTAAAATTGCAAACAATGGGCTGACGCCAGTAATAATTCAAATCAAATAAAACCTACGTAAAAAATGTATGTAATAAAATAACATGCCCCAAAGGTGAGGAAAAATAAACAAAAATAGTAATGCAGAAAAGTGCTCATATTTTCGAAAAAGAAAGATCAAAACGGTCAAATCAAACAAATAAGTGTTCCATTCAGCATGGCTTATAGGTATGACTGTTAGGCAGTTCAAACAATAAAACACCATAGTTCATATGTTTTGTTTATACAGGGGAACTCCTAATTTGTCTTTTTTGGTAGAATATATCAGATTACAAGAATATCTGAACGCATTTACAAAATCCCGATACTGACTGGTTTTTTGGCTTTGAAATCTTAAATTAGTGATGTATACAAAAGTAACATTAGTTGTCTTAAAGTTTCTAGGTTATGGTGCTTGTGATATAGCATTTTTTAATTTAAGTGGTTACCCTCCTGAGGTAGAATGTAGTCCCAACACATCACTATTGTCTGCCACAGTTAGCAAGTTAGTTGTTACTGACCTCATGTCTTTGCGCAGACAAGAATATTAGGAGTGCCAGTCCTGTTCTGGTAATGAGGCCAGCCAGACGTCATTTGACACAAAGCAAATATGGACTGCCTGCTGGAGGTTCAAATTTGGAAAGGTTAGCAAACATTATTATTATTATTATTATTATTATTATTATTATTATTATTATTATTTATTTATGAAGAAAAATGGTTGGAGACTTATAATCAATAATGAGGACAATACATAACATTTCCGAAGAGCAATTTTTAAGGGGACACAAATAATACAGCCACAACTATACTGGTAGAGGACATGTATACACAGAGGAAAATCTTAATACTATAATTAGTGTAGCATAGACTGTACCATTATCCTTCTTTTCAGTGTTTCTCTCAATTCAATGAAAAAGCTGACGAAATTTACCAAAATATTCTTCTTTAAAGCCATGTATTTATTTTGAAGTTTACAATCAAGCGGCAAAAATACCTTAACACATAATGATTTAGTTTGAAAGAGTGTCCCCATATAAAAGAAATACAATGGTTTTATACAATTGTTAAGTTAGCTGATCATAATGTAAATTAGTGAGCCACTGGTAAAGATCATCTGCTAACCCTGACAGCCACACACCTCCTAAAATATGAACTAACGTGACATTATATTATACTAACATAAACTTTTATTTGACTTTTTATGACTAATTTATTAATTACTATTTGAGAAAAGAGTCATCTTCATCTAATGTCTAATATGAATAAAATAGCCTTGAACCACCTACTTAATACATTCCTGTCACTATCTGATGTGGCTGTGAGTCGAGGGCAGATCCTAATGTGCAGCAGGCAGTGGACCAAACCACTGAGAGGTCAGGGAGGGGGAACTCAAAATGTTTTGTTAATGTTTCTAAACTTAAAATCTACCCCTCCCTTTTTCATCTGGCCCAACAGAGACAGAGAAAAAGCATACCGAAAGTAAACATGGATAAATACTGTTTTCAGGTAGGAAATCGATTGTGGAAGTTAACCTTTATAACTTTTAATCAAATGTGCGTTTCACGAGTTATTGCAATTTAATTTCACAATTTCCATCAGCTAATGGCACTATGGGAAGGCATATTTTCCGTCATTAATAGGAAAACTGTCATCTATATATAGTTCAGAGGAAAGGCAAAGAGTAGGTCAATGGTCAATTTGACTTCTGAGTGAAGAGTAACTGTTATGTAATTCTATACAATTCACCGACATGTCATACACTATATATATATATATATATATATATATATATATATATATATATATGCTGGTGAAATAGAACAAGGGCTCAGAGATATGATCGCTACTAACAATATCAATAGGAACTCCATTACCCTAATTTAAACTATTTCTGTCTCAGATTTTGTGAAACGGTAGGAATGGGAAAACTACACAGGCCCCAGTTCAGTAGGCTGAGGATGAGTGAATAGCAAGCTTGACCAGAGACCCATGCCACTGAGGTGCTATTTTGAAGATAATTTAGTGGGGCAGCAGGGTTCTCTGGACAGCCTCACCAGGGTTGTGGCTATTGTGGAGCCCGTTGGTTTCGGCACCGGGGGCCCTGTTGGCTGGGGAAAAAAATACACGCCCTGCTGCACTGAGCCCTGCGCAGCCTGCCTGTTGTTTGGACAGTGTCTGCGGAAGTGCCCTAGGTTACCACACGCATAACACAACCCTGGCCGGTTGTGCTGGTCCTGTGGCTGTCCGTGGTTTTGTGGCCACTTCTGATAGCCGCCCTGCAATCCACCTCTCCCTCTACCACGCCCACGGAACTGACCCTGAGGAGGCTGATAAGCGTTTTGAGCTGGAGACCCATAAGGAGGGGGCTGATACTGGGGTGCCTGCTGTTGAAAGGGGGGTGGCATCTGAGGCTCCACTAGTGGGGCCTGAATATGTATTTTTAGCGCTTTAAGTTTTTGTAGTAACTCATCCTGTTGCTCAGGAGTTTCAGCATTTAAAATGAGTACGGTTAACATGTCCCAACCTCAAGTGTCTTGAGATAATTATTGTTATGATTTGATACTATAAATAAAACTGAATTGAATTTTATTTTTTGCCAATTCAAGTTATTAAAAAAAAAGATCATGTGTGTTACAGTTCAAGCTGTTATGTTCGTGTGCTGAGCTGTACAGAGACAAAAGGCCTGCAGCAGGCTCCTCCTCGCTGCTGCAGCCGCTCACTAACAGACAGCTCCTCCCCGCCGGAAAACGGCCACCTGTAACCTGATCCAGTCACGCTCTGACTGCTGTCTAACAGTTCTTTCCCTCTCAAAGCTAGTCCACTTTGTTTTTCTCCCTCTTCAATATACCAAACAGGTATATTATATTAAGAACCGTAGCACTTTGAGATTAGTTCTAACTGCAAAATGCATTACAGATAAAGTCTATTCCAATTATTATCGTCATTATTATTATTATTATTATTATTATTATTAGATTATAGGTATATCAGTAAATATATGACAATATAGTCCAGATGTTGTTAGAACGCTTACTGAGGAATTCATACCAACAAAACACCCAAAAATCAGCGAACCATGTCACTGAAGACTCTTGATCAGTGATATCGGTTTATTCGTCAATTGAGGCTATAGAAAACACCTTATTGAAGATATTACATTTAACTAACTCTTATGGCCGTAAAGGACACCTTTATAGCAGTGTTAAACAACGTCTACGGTGTCTTATAGTTGTGGGGGACACCTTATATCATGATGAACTATCACTATGGTGTTTCATAGGATTTTAACCTTGTACAATGTTACCCGTATCACAATGATCATAATGAGAGTCAGGTGTAACAGTTTATAGAAATGACACTCAGCAGCAGTCTAAAGTAGATTATTGTATTCTATTAACAGTCATATAGGTATTATTCTATTATATATAAAAATTAGATGATTCGATCAATAGTGTACCGATCTTAAGACGGGGAGTTATCAACCTCTCCCCGGAGTATCTCCTATGATATTATCTACTTAATATGCGCAGTTAACCCCAAACTACAAAACCTCACACATACACAGAGAAACAGACAAAGACAACCAAAACAGCTCAACCACAATCAGCACATGTAAAACGATCAGATATCACACAAGCAAAACAGACTATAAAAATGACACATAAGAACAAGTAAAACCGACAAACAGCGCCAGATATTACACAAAACACAGCAAACAACCATAAACCAATACACTGCCACCAGAAAAGGCGTGAGCCCCTGGGTTTAGAGACTGGAGTGCCCAGAGCTCAGTTTCTAAATAATTTTACAGTCGTACAAGTCAATCTGAGTCCTTACTGCGTGTTCAGTTTTTTGTGCATTTCTGATTTATCTGAAAAAGGCCAGGTAGCGTGTATAGACTTCACTCGAGCCGCGTACCCTTGTCTGATGATTGTTATCACACCAGAGACACCTTTGTCAGACTTCTGTTTGTTCTCATAAAAAGCCAAGCGGTATGTATGGATTTCACCCGAGCTACACGCTCCTGTCAGTGATTTTACACACTGAGACACTTTTCAGAGAACAAAACCGGGAAACTTTCACTAGAGGTAATGCCCTCAATTCCTCAAAAGATCTCGCTGTGACCTCATGGCTCAAAGGCCAAGTGTTCAGGGGAAAACACTCCATATCCAGCCATGGAATC
>NC_050174.1:45166116-45253616 GCF_008315115.2 Sander lucioperca
CTCTTTAGTAAACTCTTTAGTTTAGTGTGTTCAGCCAGGCTTCTGTGATAATCATCCCGACAACAATCCACGGAGCGACGATGGTGTGGCTATGTCCTCCAGAGGACAGGTCATGTCACGTCTTGAAGTTTATTCCCCACTAATAAAACGGTAGTGCGGAGCGATCTGCAGACTGTTTCCCTTTTCCTACTACAACGGGACTTCGGCACAAGACTACAGCTACCTTCTATAACGCTATTACTGTGCAAGCCACAGGCATCATTTGGCCCGTTTCCATGTAGTTACAGTCACTGATATGGTCATAACCACTACAGTGCTCAATTACCTTTTTTTGAGGGGGAATAAACTTCAAGTTTTCGTCGCAAAGGCATGACCTGTCCTCGGGAGGACATAGCCACACCACCGCTGCTCCATAGATTGTTGGCAGGATGATTATCACAGAAGCCTGGCTGAACACACTCACCGGACGGCAGCTAGCAGCTACCAGGTACCAGCTACCAGCTACTGGCAGGATTGAGACAGGGACCAGGGTAGTTGAATTTAAACAATGCCGGAATTGAAAACGCATCATGTTGTCACGTAAGGGCCCTGTTCATGTTTTTGTGTCTGTTAAGAGACACAAAGGCACGCTAAAATTTGCCCCAACAACTGCCGTTTTAGCTCAGTGGAAGCTCGTACATGTAGCTGCAGCTACTCCGTGTTGCCTGCACCGATTCGGGTCGGGTTTTTTTCAATCGAAAGTACACACATATTTATAGCGATCAAGATTAACATAAAAATTGGCCGGAATTCTCCTTTAACAGGACAGATTCTCTGCAGTTATTCTGAAGGAAACTCAGGAAGACAAATGTAGTTGCAGATTACGAGGACGAGTCTGTTCTGTTGGATAATCAGGTAAAAACACCCAAAAGTAAAAAGGTGACATCTAACTTCATCATCTAGCGAGAGTCAAATGCAGTTTGTATCTTTATCATTTCATTCTTGAAATTCATAAACGTGTTTGATTCTTTTCTCCCATTTTCTGAGACCAGGTTCAGACTGAGACCAGGTTCAGATAGAGACCAGGTTCAGATAGAGATTACAAGAAAGTAAAAATTGTTATTGGAATTGTTTTATTTTGTTTGTATTATAATTTTAGCTTTTGTGATAAATGTTCTGTCTTTGACTGTTGAATGTTCCATGCTTATTAAAAGAAAACACGCATATCTGTGTTCTCATCCTTGCATAAGAATATAGACAGGGGTGCACATAACCTTTTTAGTGAGTTACTCAGGTGAGTACCAGGAGATGGTGTTTGGTACTCACCCCACACGTAGCGTGGTTTTAATAAGAGCAGTCTTCCTCCCTGTCCTCCTCAGTGTCTCCTTCACTGTCCTCTGCTTCAGCTTCTTCCATTGTAGATGATGAACATACTGCAGATGTACCCCTCTGTCCCTGGTTGAGCCTCCGATTTGCTGTCTCCATCCACAGGTCAACAGCCGGCTTTGGGTCAAATGCCTCTGCGTTCTTCTTTGACTGGTGAATGTGCATCAGGGCTAAGAGACGATCATGTGACAGACAGGATCTGTACTTGGTTTTTATTATCTCTCACAAGCTGCACTAATCAAAGGCAGTGTAAGAGACAGTTTAACCACCTTGTTGATGCTGGAGTAAACATCTGGGCCAACTGTCAATTGCTCTGCCCATTTCCTGCCCACCACGGCGACCCTAAACCTAGCGTACAAGGATCTTGTCTATTGTTTTGCTAACTTGGTTTTACAGGTAAGTGACTTACTGAATGGTCGTGGCACTCTATTTCCCTATTAGATGTTCTGCCCGGCTGTCAGGCTGGGAAAGTCACAAAGCCGCCGTTAAGTTGCAAAAGGGCTTGCCGTAAAGATTAAGGATTATTGATAACAGGTGTGACCAGAGTTTGAGGAGAGAGATGTTTCCGAGTGCTGTGATGGAGGAACGTCGAGACCCGCAGTAGAAACAAGATGAAGAAGAGGAAACTGGGTTACAGCCTGAAGAAGGTTGTTTTTGCCACTACGTGTTTCCCAGCTCGATTGTTAACATACTAACAATTCCAACATGAAACAGACATCTTAATAAAGGCTTTTTAAAGCGTAACTCTCGCCAAAATGCAACCTAAGGTCTTATTGTGAATGTACCCGAGTCAAACTTTCGTTTAAAAGCATAATTAGGACGCAAACGCCACTTTTAAGATTTACCATATTTTCGTTTTGGGTCAAATGGCCTTTTGAATGGAAGAGCTAGGGGAACTACTATGATCGCATCAAATCACTATTTTTAAGCAGTTAAGGCCATGACACACCAACCCGATAATCGGGCGTCTGACCGTCTGCCGATGTCGGTGACTCGAGTCTGTTCGGTGTGTTCCACGCCGTCGTCCGTCGGAGGAGCTGTCGGCCTTCATTTTGGCCAACCTGAAACGAGGAGCGGGATGAGCGTGACTAAATCTCTAGAAATCTGATGAAAATCTTTTAAACTGACCTTTGTCGATCTGAAATGAAGACAGATTCAGCAACTGCACGGCCTATTTCTCTCTTCAAATGTTTTCAGAAACACGTTTCGGTGACTATCTTTGTAAAATATGAGATCGTATTCTGAACGAGCCGCCATGACAGTCTGGCTTTGAATTTCCGGAGAAGCCAGACCCACGTGACGCGTTCGTCCAATCAGCTGCCAGTTTTCATTTTTTGGGCGACAATACAGATTAGCACCGCCTGCTGTTATGGAGACGTATTACTGATAGCTCAAGCTGGTGTGCCATTTGTGTATTATGAATGAATGAGTTTATTGGTCGTAACCAAAGGGTGGGGTTAGAAGCTTCAGCTTATATCAGGCCCCCCGCTTCTCACATTTTTTAAAAGTAACAAACAAATTGGCAAGGAAAAAATGTACAAAATAAGATAAAAATAATTTACAAAAAAAACTAACATATACACTTACCCAGATAACTTTCTACATACATGCATACATACAGTGTTTGTATATGCATACATACAGTACATGCATGCCTACATATATACCCATATGGGTCAGTACTTATATACAGTACATTACCAACATTAGGTGAATAATATCCTAAATAATGATGTTCATCATCATCATCATTATCAACATTCTCACACAATAATACTACTCATTATGTTTGTAACTTACCTTGTTCTCAATGCAGGCAGGCAGGCAGCAGAGCGAAAGGCAGAACGAGAGCATGCGCGGTCTTATAAGACAGCTTGGTCTCTTGATTCGCTCAATGATGAGCCAGCTTCATCAAACCTGGTGAAAGAGCATCTAACGCTCAGGCTGTGATAATGTGGGTTTGGAATGATTCCTAACATTTTTATAATTGTAACGATGCAGCACATAAGAAATTTATCGGAGTAAAAGTATTAAACTCATCGAAAATTTGTACTGAAGTAAAAGTGGAAGTAGGAGAAAAAAATTATATTCCAGTAGAGTACGGATCAATCTTTCCCAGGCTCCTCCGGCCACATGTCAAAGTGTCCCTGAGCAAGACACTGAACCCCAAATTGCTCCCCGAATGCTGTATGTATGTATGTATGTATATATATATATATATATATATATATATATATATATATATATATATATATATATATATATATACATATATATATAATAGCATGTTCAAAATAATAGCAGTGCTGTGTTCAGTTAATGAGGTGATTGATTCTGTGAAGAAACAGCTGTCAGTTATGGCCCATATTTAAGGAAGGAAGGAAGCTAATGTTGTGCATGCTGGTTATAGTGCATTTCACACTGAAATACTCAGCAAAATGGGTCGTTCCAGACATTGCTCTGAGGAACAGCGGACTTTGATTAAAAAGTTGATTGGAGAGGAGAAAACATATAAAGAAGTGCAGAAAATGATAGGCTGCTCAGCCAAAATGATTTCAAATGCGTTGAAATGGCATCCAGAGCCTGAACGACGTGGGAAGAAACGGTCAACTACCATTTGAATGGATCGAAGAATAGCCAAAATGGCAAAGGCTCAACCAATGATCAGCTCCAGGAAAATCAAAGAAGTCTTAGAGTTACCTGTGAGTACTGTTAGGATCAGAAGAAGGCTATGTGATGCTAAGCTATCAGCTAGAAGCCCCCGCAAAGTCTCACTGCTGAAAAAAAGTACCATGTACTGGATAGGTTGAAATCTGCCAAAGGACACATTGACTGGCCAAAGGAGAAATGGGGCAACATTCAGTGGACTGATGAGAGCAAAATAGTTCTTTTTGGGTCTAGGGGCTGCAGACAGTTTGTCCAACGACCCCCATGCACTGAACTCAAGCCTCAGTCCACTGTGAAGACAGTAGAGCATGGTGGTGTTATGGGATGTTTCTCATACTGTGGTGTTGGGCCTATTTATCACATACCAGGGATCATGGATCAGTTTCAATACATCAAAATACTTGAAGAGGTCATGTTGCCTTATGCTGAAGAGGAAATGCCTTTGAAATGGGTCTTTCAACAAGACAATGACCCAGAACACACCAGTAAGAGAGCAAAGTCTTGGTTCCAGATGAACAAGACTGATGTCATGGAGCGGCCAGCCCAATCCCCAGACCTCAGTCCCACAGAAAACTTGTGGGGTGACATCTAAAATGCTGTTTCTGAGGCCAAACCCAGTAATGCAAAGGAATGGTGGGTAATGTAGTTCAATGGTCCTGGGCTGGGATACCTGTTCACAGGTGACTCCATGCAACACAGATGTGGAGCAGTTCTCAGAAATAATGGTTATAACTAAATATTAGGCAGTGAGTCAAAGTAAAGCCAACCCTTCAGACATTTTCAGTTCATACAGTACATGTTTGAGTTTGTAAAGAAAAATGCAAATACTGCTATTTGTTTGAACGGCCTAATATTCCTTTTTCTTCACTTCCTGTAAAGGTAGAACACAAACTTGATCAATGTTGGTCATGTTTAGATTTGGAGTTGAATGTGCAGTGTTCCCAATGCATTGATATTATGGGATTAAAAGTTATTCTGAGGATTTTGAGCATTATTCACTTTTTTAAACACACTGCTATTATTCTGAACACAACTGTAGATGCTGTATGTATATGATTAAGAAAAAAGTTTGATCCTTTTTGATACAGATACAGCCTTTTAGTACTTAAGTACAGTAGTGAAGTAGTTCTACTTCGTTACTATACATCTCTGACTACAAGGTCAATATAACGACAAAACAACAAATTATCTTTGTGCATTTATATGGAACTAAGCTTTAGGAGCTTTCCATCTTTACTCTCCTCCCTGTTACGTTGCATTCGGAGATCAATTGTTTTTGACTGGCGAGATGGCGGATAGCGTAAACACCAACAGCTAACGTGAGTTGTTAAAACCTTTTTAGTAAACTCTGTGAACACAAACAAAGTTCTCAATGCTGAGTTCATGTGTAGAGCCCCATTCACAAAACACCCTAGGTTGCTCTGATTTAACAATTCAGTTCATCTTAATTTACATCCTCTTTAACCCTTGTGTTGTCCTCACGGGTCAAAAATCAATATCAACACATTTTTCGATGTTTTTGACGTGTTTTTTTTTACGTTTTTGCCGCTTTTTAAAACATTGTTAGTGCCTTGTTTTCAAAGCTTTATTGTGCTGTTTTCTAGGCTTTCGATGCCTTTAGTCGCTTTTATGTCATTTAAGTCAACATTCTTTGACTTTTTTTAAAACATTTCAATTACGAAGAGCGCTGCGTTGAACCATCCATTTTATTTTTGAGCAATTTAGTTGAAAGAAACCCACATTTCCGATACTGAAAACTTTTAAAAAAGGGGTCAGACTTGACCCGAGGATAACAGGAGGGATAAGATTATTAAAGACAGAAACAGAGAACTTCTCAACAGCAGTTTTATTAGAAACATGAATAAAGAACTCAATGAAAACATGAACTCATCTCTGCAGGACCAACCCGTTCTCACTACCAACTCGTAAAATACGGACGTTTGGACAGTGGCTGTCAGCGTCTCAAGCGCCCTTCAGCGTGTTTGTAGAACGTAGCGGGGAGAGCAGCAGCTACACGGCATGTTGAAGATGACGTAGCACTAATGCCGTTTTCCCACCACATGGTACCTGCTCGACTCTACTCTCCTTTTTTGGTTTTCCATTCTGATAAAATGTCCCTGGTACCTGCTAACAGGTACTTTATTTAGTACCAACTCCGTCAAGGTTCCCAGCGAGCTGAGGCGATACCAAAAAGGTGACGTGAAAACCTGCAGACTCCTGATTGGTCGGAGAGAATCATCACTAATCACTGCGTCATCGTTGCTATAGCGACAGATGGGGGTGTCCTGAACAAACCCGCCATCTTTAAATAGTTTAACCTGCGGTGTGTATTTGCCTCCTCCAGCTTCTTTAGAAACTAAATGTGTCTTCTGACAAACAGCCACATGATGAGAATCACACACACACCTTCCACGTTCTGTTTGTGTGTGTGTGTGTGTGTGTGTGTGTGTGTGTGTGTGTGTGTGTATGTGTGTGTGTGTGCGTGTGTGCGTGTGTGCGTATGTGTGCGTGCGTGCCAAACAGCCACATGCCGAGAATCAAAAACACACCTTCCACGTTCTGTGTGTGTGTCGCATTAGGTCACGGCAATTTCATGCGCCGTCGCTATGACAACCAGCCACGCTCGCCTCACGCATGAGGCGGTACCAAATCTGCAATGGAAGAAGGAAGACGAGCTGAGTAGAGCAGAGTAGAGCTGGTATTACAGTGGGTAAGCGCCATGAGAGCGACTACGGTAGCAAGTAGTATGAAATGCCAAAATTCTGCGTATGGAGGTTGGTCAAACACAGGACTATCACCCAGGAGACCAGGAATTGCGTCCCGCATGTCACGTTTCCTAAACCCAACCGTCCCGTTATTGCCGCGTCACGGAAACGTAAGCCCACCCACGACCTCATCCTTGACATACCTGCGTCAAAAGGGACGGCAATAGTCCCGACCAAGCACGTTTAGATAAAGTGCGTTATATGACGCTAAAGGAGATTTTTAGCGTCAATAACAACGACAAATGTCACCTGACCAAGCGTCCGTATGTTACCAGATGGGAGTGAGAACGTGTTGGCAGGACATTTAGTGTTCAACGGCTTTAAAGAGAAACTCAACAACAAGATCAGAGAAACTTCACGTCTTTAAATGATTATTACTGCATAATACTTAGAGCTGCAACTAACACTTGTTTTCATTATGAACTGTTCTGATAATTTGTTCATCAGTTTGAGCCGTTTAGTTTATGATGAAACAGGAAAACTTCTGTGATGTCAGCTTGTTAAATGTGAATATGTTCTAGATTCTTCTCTCCTCTGGGACCCAAAAACGAACCAAACAAACGTACCGAGAACTTTTAGTTCCCTTTTAAGCTTTTTGTAAGAAATAAGTGGAGAAACTTTGTAAAAAAAAAAAGGCAACAAAACGTTGAAAAACAAACGTCATAAAAGGGTCAAAAACGTGACAGTACACAAAGAGATTCAGTTACGGAGACATTCATCCACCAGGACATTCATCCATTCATCCACCGGGACATTCATCCATTCATCCACCGGGACATTCATCCATTCATCCACCGGGACAGTCATGCATTCATCCACCGGGACATTCATCCACCGGGACAGTCATGCATTCATCCACCGGGACATTCATCCATTCATCCACCAGGACATTCATCCATTCATCCACCGGGACAGTCATCCATTCATCCACCGGGACATTCATCCATTCATCCACTGGAACATTCATCCAGACATTCATCCACCGGGACAGTCATCCACCGGCACATTCAGCCATTCATCCACCAGGACAGTCATCCATTCATTCATTCATCCATTCATCCACCCACCGGGACAGTCATTCATTCATTCATTCATTCATCCACCGGGACAGTCATTCATTCATTCATTCATCCATTCATCCACCAGGACAGTCATCCATTCATTCATTCATCCATTCATCCACCGGGACAGTCATCCATTCATTCATTCATCCATTCATCCACCGGGACAGTCATCGGTCGCTGCAGATCTTTATGTTTCCAACGTTATTTCAACGATATTGCTGCGTTCTTTATCAAAGTTTTTGTCTCATGAAAATAAAAAAATTACGTTTTTTTTTACCCTTTTTTGGCATTTTTTTTCACACAATTTGGTCACTTTTTTAAAACATTTTTTTTTTTTAACATTTTTGTCATTTTTGTGTTTGGTGTTTTTCCAGCATTTCTTTTGACGAAAATGTTTTGCTTTTTTTGTACTTTGTAAGTTTGTCCTGTTGTTGCTTGACCTTTTTGTCCCGTTTTTTTGCCATGTTAGAGACCAAACAACTAATCCATTCATCCAGACATTCATCCATTCATTGATCCAGACATTAATCCAGACATTCATCTATTGATCCAGACATTAATCCATTCATTGATCCAGACATTAATCCAGACATTCATCCATTGATCCAGACATTAATCCATTCATTGATCCAGACATTAATCCATTCATTCATCCAGACATTCATCCATGCATTCATCCAGACATTCATCCATTCATTGATCCAGACATTAATCCATGCATTCATCCAGACATTCATCCATTCATTGATCCAGACATTCATCCATTGATCCAGACATTCATTCATTCATCCAGACATTCATCCAGATATTAATCTATTAATCCAGATATTAATCCACCGGGATGATAAACAAGGAAAAACTCCCTTTTTTGTTAGGAAGAAACCTGGGACAGACCCAGACTCTTGGTAGGCGGTGTCTGACGGCACCAGTTGGGGGAGTGGTGAATGGTGGCAATAATAGTCATAATAAAGATAGTGAAACAGTGATCACAATGGTAGTCATAGTAGTTCATGTCATAGTAGGGTACAGCAGGGCGTTACGGGGTGTAGTGTGGCACAGCAGCCTGGGTGGACGCGGTTGGACGCGGCAGGACGCAGTCGGACACTGCGGGGAATCGCAGAGCGTAGCAGGGTGTAGTAAGTCCATAGCGTCAGCTGCACCCAGGACCCCGGTGTAGGTGCCACCCAATTCCAGGGCGATGTTCTGGGTGAAGAAGAAGCAAAGGGACTCCGGGGAGAAAACTCCCCAGAGCTAGGTTAGTAACAGGCATTTCTGGGACTAAGATGCACACAAAAGGAGACAAGTGAAAAGAGAGAAGAGGGAGCAGCTCATTGTGTCCTTGGAAGGAGCTTCCCACAGCAGTCTAGAGTTATAATAGCATAACTAAGAGAGGCAGGCTAAAGAGAGGGGCCCTGGACCGGGCTCGTACTCTCCCCTGCAAGAAACAGGAAGTGGGCAGAGTGATTGACAGCTGGCCCAGATGTTTACTCCAGCATCAGCAAGGTGGTTAAACTGTCTCTTACACTGCCTTTGATTAGTGCAGCTTGTGAGATATAATAAAAACCAAGTACAGATCCTGTCTGTCACATGCTCGTCTCTTAGCGCTAATGCACGTTTACCTGTCAAAGAAGAACGCAGAGGCATTTGACCCAAAGCCGGCTGTTGACCTGTGGATGGAGACAGCAAATCGGAGGCTCAACCAGGGACAGAGGGGTACATCTGCAGTATGTTCATCATCTACAATGGAAGAAGCTGAAGCAGAGGACAGTGAAGGAGACACTGAGGAGGACAGGGAGGAAGACTGCACTTATTAAAACTACGCTACGTGTGGGGTGAGTACCAAACACCATCTCCTGGTACTCACCTGAGTAACTCACTAAAAAAAGTTATGTGCACCCCTGTCTATATTCTTATGCAAGGATGAGAACATAGATATGAGCGTTTTCATTTAATAAGCATGGAACATTCAACAGTCAAAGACAGAACATTTATCACAAAAGCTAAAGTTATAATACAAACAAAATAAACAATTCCAATAAAAAATATTACTTTCTTGTAATCTGAAATGTCTGCCTTAGTTCCACAGCAGCATCTACATATTGCACCTTCTACCATCATGTTAAATAAAGTAATTAAAAATAAATGAAAAATCCACTGAAAATAGGACATTTCTGTAAACAATCTGTGACAGTATTCCAGCATGTATCTAATGAAAAAACAGTAAATATAATAATAAAAGAGGAATAAAAAATGTTAAACCACATTTTACACCAAACATTCAACAAAATATTTGCACATTTTTTTAATAGCAATCTTCACCATTAGCTCATTGCATTCTTTCAAACCAAGACCAAGTCAACACCAAGACCAGAATGTATCGAGACTGGGTCAAGACCAAGACCAAGGCAGGGCGAGACCGAGACAAGACCATACACTCAAAAGTCAGAGTCTCCCGTCACGGCTACATATCTAAAGCCTGACAACAGAGCCAAGAGGAGGAGCAGAAGTCTAGTTTTCTCAAAGAACACTTGAATTACAATAGACTTAAAAGGTTGTTATGGGATTTTTTCCCAATGACGCCAAAAATAAGGTTCCTTCTGCAGCTTTAATATGTGATATACAAAAATATATATTTATATTTATGAATTGTCTGTAAACTTCTTTAGCAACATGTTTTTTTTGTTCATGCCAATAAAGCAAACTGAATTGAGTTAGAGAAATAGAGAGAGCAATAATAATAAATTCACTAAGGTGTGAGGTGCCGTGACAAGAAAAGACGTCCAGTCGGTTATACCACCATGAAGACTAAAGACGTCGATCATCGGTGTGTTCGTACACTAATGAACTAATCTCTGAAACATTTCCTGTCTGATTATCTCTTCTTCAGGAAGTCTGTAAATGCACTGTGAACTTTTCCTGTCCCACATGAGCCAATTACACTACCTGACCAAAAGTATGTGGACAGTTCAAAGCTCCATGCATCTTAAGGGCTTTTCACATGGAGAGCGACACTTCACCTGCATAGTCACATGGATCCGCGGGGTCACTACACTCCTCATGTGAAGGACAACGCTCCTTGATTAAACGCCAGGCGATCAATGCGGTAACCATGGAGATTCTGTGCACTACTGTAACACTGCCGTACAACTGAATGAGATTAGCTGACCGTGGTATTGTATATCCCTAATCACAGGGCAATATATAACAAATAGTGGCAATGCTAGTCTTTCCTAACCTGGACTGTTATTGTTGATAGTGTCACAAGCCGGCTCACAGATCAAGATATTTCAGAAATGTCACACCAGTCTTTCGAACAAGGCTTGCACTCTCCAAACATGCTCCTCCCAGGTATCGGAGTAGACAACCACGTCGTCCAAATACACGGCACACCCTTCCAGACCTGAGACCACCCGATTCATCAGCCTTTGGAAGGTGGCTGGAGCATTGCGCAAACCAAAAGGCATCACTGTATACGAGAACAAACCAGATGGAATTATAAAAGCAGCAATTTCACAAGCTCTTTTTGTAAGGGGTACCTGCCAATATCCCTTTAAAAGATCAAATTTGCTAACATACTTTGCTGACCCAACTTGATCAATACAGTCCTCCATCCTAGGAAGAGGGTAAAGGTCTGCTTTAGTAACATTGTTAACTTTTCTATAATCAGTTCAGGGTCTGAAAGTGGAATCAGACTTTTTTACCAGAAGACAAGGCGAAGCCCAACTTCAACAACATGGCTCAGCAATACCATTGTCCAACATATACTGTACCTCTGTTTCCAATTGCAGTCTCTTCTCCTCAGATACACGATAAAATCTCTGTTTGATAGGCTTAGCATCTCCGATGTCTATGTCATGCTCAATTAAGTGCATTTGCGATGGAGTGTCAGAAAACAAACCAGGGTAGTTTCTAATAAGAGCTACCACTTCATCACGTTTCTCAGAGTCTAAATGATCTACCAAAACCCCAAGGTTTTGCAAAGTCTGGGAATTTTTCAACCGACCTTGCAAGACCTCATCCGAAACCCGAACATCCTCCTCTTCATCCCCCTCCACAAAGTTAAAACCGCAAGATGCAGTGACTGGAGCAGCAATCAACGCTGACCTCACCACTGGAGTGCCGTCATCTTTACTTTGATCGTGGGAGTGATAACATTTTAACAGGTTCACATGGCATAATTTAGAGGACTTCCTACGACCAGGGGTTTCAATAAGATAGTTCAAATCTGACACTTTGCGTAACACAGTAAAAGGACCACAGTATTTTGCCTGAAAAGGTGAACTTACAAGAGGCAAAAGAGCGAGCACACGATCACCGGAACTAAACTTGCGCAGCTCAGCCTGTCCATCATATCTCAGTTTCATCTTCATTTGAGAATATTTTAGTTTATCTTTCGCCAGTTCACCAGCCCTATACAACTTCAGCCTAAAACCATTTACATAGTCAATAAGGTTCCGAGGTGGTTCCTCAGGCAAACAACCATCCTGCAACACTGCTAAAGGCCCACGCACCTTATGGCCAAACACTAAGTCATTTGGGCTGAACCCTGTGCTTTCCTGCACTACTTCACGAGCAGCTAGTAGCAGCCAAGGTAACCCCTCCTCCCAATCTGCAGACAGTTCTGTACAGTATGAACGAAGCAAAGACTTTAATGTTTGATGAAAACGTTCCAAAACTCCCTGGCTCTGAGCATGGAACGCAGTAGACTTGTTGTGTTTAACTTTAAGCTGTTTGAGAACCTGAGCAAATAAATGGGAGGTAAAGTTAGACCCCTGATCTGACTGGATGACTTTTGGAATTCCAAATGTTGAAATAAATTGAGTTAATGCTTTAACTACTGATTTTGAAGTTATGGTACGCAAGGCAAAAGCTGCCGGATATCTAGTTGCTTGACACATCACAGTTAATAAGTAGTTATGACCTGACTTGGACCGTGGTAAAGGCCCAACACAATCGATAATAAGATGCTCAAAAGGTTGCCCTATGGCTGGTATTGGATACAAAGGAGCTGGCTTTACCACCTGGTTTGGCTTGCTTGTGCACTGACATGTATGACAAGTTTTAATAAACTGAGCTACATCCCGCTTTAAACGTGGCCAGAAAAATAGAGTATGCGATCATACGTTTTCCGAACACCCATGTGATCTGCCACATCACCATGTGAAGTTTGCAACACTTTATTTCGCAAAGTAGTAGGTACAACTATCTGAAAAACTGGTTCACCTAGACCCTGATCACAGTGTGGAACCCATTTCCTGACCAACAACCCCTCAAGAAAAAAATAACACTGAGCACTATTCCTCACCACTGAATCAGGCACAGCTTTATCCAACAAATCCGCCAATGTAGTATCGGCCTTTTGCTCAGCTATCAATGACTCTCTAGAACTAGTCAACTGTTCTATTTGGAGTTTAACTGGCAACTCAAAACTTTCTGGCTGACTCTCAACCTCCTTGCGTGAAGCAGAGCGGGTAACAGCACAACCCGGAAATACCTCCGGAGACACACAATTGCAATCCGGAGATACCTTTACAGGGGGTACTGAAGCTTGCTTCTTAAAGATGTTTATTTTGCCATCTGCCCACACCTTACTACCTGCCAAGTCATTCCCCAAAATCATGTGGACTCCCTCTACTGGCAACTGGGGTCTAACCCCAACAGCTACATCACCCTCTACCAGACCACATTTAAGGGTAACGTCATGTAAAGGAGAGACGAATGGAACTAATCCCATGCCACGTATCAATACACAACTGCCAGTATCAGACTCCTTAGAGAACGGCAAAACAGATTCCACCAGAAAAGAATCTAAAGCTCCAGTGTCTCTTAAGATCTTAATTGGAACATTTTGGTTGCCATCTACCAAAGACACTACACCATCTGAAATAAAGGCTGAAAAATCACATTGGGAAGACTCGGAACCAAACTCAACTATTGGCTGAAAAAGCTCACCCTGGTGGTCAGAGGCTGTAACAGGAACTGCCATCACAGCAGGTTTAACTTGATCTAACTTTTTTAATTTAAGTAGAGGACAATCTTTCTTCCAATGTCCTTCAACTAAACAATAGCGACAGGTATTAGCATTAACCGGTGCTTTAGGCCCCCCAGAACCAAACTTCTGCTGAGGCCTTTGGAACAAAGCTCCAGAAAAAGATGACCTACTATACCTAGGAGTAAAGTTATTTTTATAGTGCATGTCACTGTTTGACTCAAAATGGCTTTTATGTGTTAACCTGTACTCATCTGCAAGGACTGCTGCATCACTTGGAGACTTAACTTTACGTTCATTAATGTATGTAGCAACCTGGTCAGACACTGAATCTTTGAACTGTTCTAACACAATCAAGTTAGACAGACCCTCAAAAGTACTAACTTCAGAAGCTCTGCACCAACAATTAAATGCAGAAGTCAAATCGCGAACAAACTCAGAATAGGTTTGTGAATCTAGCTTTTCCCTATAACGAAAACGTTGACGATATGCCTCCGGCACAAGCTCGTAGATCTTCAGAACTGCTGATTTAACTTTAGCATAAACTTTACTGTCAGCTACACTCAGTGCTGAAAAAGCTTCACGTGCTTTTCCTGAAAGTACACATTGCAACAACATAGTCATATCTGAATCTGACCAAACTCTAGCTCCCGCAATACGCTCAAATAAAGTTAAATATGTATCTGGATCTGACTCATCAAATTTAGGCAACAAACGAAGATTCTGTGAAACATCAAACTGTGGTACTCCTTCTGGACCATTAACATTTCGTAATCGCGCTATTTCTAACTGCATTTGCAACTCCCTCTGCTGTTCAAAAGTTAATGACTGACCCCGAAGAACACCTTCTTCCCTAAGACCCTGCTTTAATCTAGCCTTAACAGTCTCTTTAAGTTTTTTATCAGCAATCTCAATCTGATAATGGTCAGCAATTTCAATTAACTGCTCCTTAGTACACAACTCTAAAGCTACCTCTGAAGGAGCTTGAACAAAACTACTCAAAATAGAAGACATTTTCCTCAACCAACACAACTATTACAAATGCTGGAGAAAAAAAATAAATAAATACACACCTCACCTGCTGCCAATCTGGGTTTAAAGACAGGAGCCACACCCCACTATCCTCCAAAACAACTAACTAACTGGCCCCTGGTCTTCGTGCAGTCACATGTGGTGGGGTTTTATGCACACAAAACCAGCGGAGTGGAAAAGACAACCAGAACCTGGCGGCCCCCCCTCACATCCACGGAGGTGCTACCGAGCCGATGTAGGGGAAAAAGGAAAAGGGAAGCTCTACCCACGTTCACTGCCACCTAAAACAAAAACACCACGAGCCTCCTATTGACACTCGCTGATAAGCCTCAACAGGAGAGGACTCCCACCTAAACAAAACCCAGAAAAGGCCCAGAGAGAATTACTAACCAAATTTTAGCCGTAACAATAGCTAAAGTTAGCTAAATTAGCGTAGTCATAATTATGGTTACCTGATAAATCCAGTCTTGTGCCGATGCTCTGACAAGCAGAAGCCCGCAGTTTATGTCCTGGTAACTGTTTTATATTTTTAGAGAACTCACAAACAGCATGAATCTTGTTCATTACGTTGCACGGCACGTCGCTCGCGTAGGGAAAATTTCAACATAATTCAACTCTTGCAGTGGGCGTGTGCGTGTGACGAGCACGGACGCAGAAGTTTCACGGGATTGCACCCGCTTGTCGCGCCCCTCCCTACCTGGATCAGTGTTCCCCAAAGCCCAAGATTACGTCCTCAAAGATATTCAGTTAACTGTCACAGAGGCGCACATGTGAGATTAGTGTCTAAGTGACTGATGTGAAAAACAAATGCATGGCTCAGGAGGTAGAGCGGGTCGTCCTTTAACCAGAAGGTTGACTGTCTGCGTGTTAAAGGTTCCTTGAGCACGACACTCAACCCCAAGTTGCTCCTAATGGCAGGCCAGCACCTTGCATGGCAGCTCCGCCCCATCTGTGTAAATTGATGTTTTGAATGGGAGGCTTTTTGAACATGGGGTCCTGGGATGAAAACTCTGAGTTTGTTAACCCTGAGATGAGGGAAACTCTGGGTTTTCTGTTTCAGAAAGAGAAGTTAATCAAACCTGAGAGAGAAGGGTAACTCCAGCCTGTTTCAGAAAGAGTGGTAACTTAACCTCAAAATCAGTTACTATGGTAACTCAGCCTGTGACCTAACCTGATTGGGAGCAGGTTTTCTTCTCTCAGTCTCCTCCCTCTGACACAGCTCTCTTTCATTTCCTCATTCATTCAGTCTGTATTAGGCGCATTTTAGAACAGTTTATCTGCATGAATGAAAAAACATTGTTGGTTTATTAACCATGTTAGTCAGACTATAAAACGTTTTTGTTCCAAACATGGCATTTCCTTGTGAGCATCCCGTTGATGAAGAACCTGTATTACTTCACAGGGAGTTCAACATACGTCAGGAGATAATATTGAGGCCCCGACTATAGTTGTATTTTCATTTCCATATAACTACCTATTTGAGCGGTATCGTTTTTCTTCCCAGTCAGTTCTGTAGCCTACATAACCTTATCATCCTCATATCACTAATGTCACCCATCGTGGACATGCTCTACATTCCAGCACAGTTTTCTTTACAACATTGTTGATGCGGAGCATTTTAGTAAAGCCACTGTAGCAAAGCGCCGTCAGAAGAATGTGACTCGCTCTGAAACGTGTTTTAAACATTTTTGTAGAGTTCCCTGGACACAAAACCGGAAGAGACATTAAAAAGAAATAAATTGTAGATTGTAAATCATAATTCTGTTAATGATGGTGCTGCAGCCTCAGAATGGGATTAGTAGTAGTTTACTTTTTCGCCACCAGGATTGCACCTAAATGAAATTATAGGTGTACTACCATTTCAGTTTTCACCAGTAATATTATGTGTTACCTTGGACTAAATATGAAATGAATACACTATATTAGAGCTCATGCATTGACTCGAGCAGCAATTTTCTCCCACACCAATTCTCATTTTACTGCAGCCGCTGTAATGTTTTTTTAAGTAAATACATGTTCAAACTCGCTGTATGTGCGCATGAGTATTTCCACCGACCAGTTTGTTTGTGGTTGTTACCATGGTGAATCGTAGTATCATGGCTCCATTCATGCTGCCTTTTTATTGTGGTGGTGCATGCGCTTAACTGTGAGTCAACCTACTCCAAGTTGATTGAACCACCTCAAATCAGCTGTTCTGGAACAGAAAACTCAGTTTCCCATCTCAGGGTAAATCAACTCAGAGTTCAGGGTTAGACTCAGAGTTTGTTAAACCTCCTTCCTGAAACGGACCCCAGGTCTTAAGGCCGTTTCACATTGTACGTGGCATGCGCTGCGCTCGCCGCTAGGTTGTCCTATTCCCAACTATATTTGTTGTGCTTGCCGCCGGGCTCAACGCAAATTTACGTCATACATGCGCCAATATTTGAATGCACGTCACGTCTGCGTCCGGTGTTTAAAATCAGACGTGCAGTACATGCAACATTGTGGATACACAGTAGTGATTTGGTGGAGACGATGTTTCTGTCTTTGAAACAAAAGAAAGCCTTGGCCTTGCCCTGGTTGTGAGGAGAAGACGGAGGAAGGCAGCAGGAAGAAGGGTGTGGTTGCACAAGACCCTCAGGTCCAGAGAGCAGTTGGGGGAATTCCAGCTGGTGAAGGAGCTCCGCTTTCACTGTGACCGGTTCCAGGGGTACTTTCGGCTCAACAGGGAGCAATTTGACAGTCTGCTGACTAGAGTCGGGCCTACGATTTCCCAGATGCAACAACATTCCGAAAGTTCATTTCTACAACGGAGCGTCTGGCTGTTTGTCTCTCCCTGACGTGTGGCTCCAGACAAGACAGTATGGAAAAGTACTTCCTCTAAATAGATGAAGACGTGTGGATTATTTTCATTTCTAAATGAAATGTTGCATTTCAACACTATGTGTCATTGCATGTTTATAAGTAAGAGGTCTGCAGTCATTTCAGTTGGGTATAATAAAGCTAAGATATGAGCCTACATTCATACATGCATCATTCATTCTCTGGAAAACACTTTGTTTAATGCATATGTGCAATTAATTCTTCCAAAACTGGAGCTTACACATTTGGAAATGGGTAGTTATTCTGTGTAAAGGCCATATACCTAACAATATACCTATATGTGAACTTCAATGAAAATGAACATAAATTGTGTCAATCAATACAAACATATTTTACATCATATAAACATACAAATACAATATTATTATTGTGTAATAACAACCAAGTGTAAATTGTAATTTCCCCATTGGGATTTATCAATAAAGAGTATAAATTAATACAAAAAAAATACAAATATATCCTACAAATACCTGTATGGAGCTGTATAATCAACAGTGATGGGAATAACGGCGTTATAAATAACGGCGTTACTTTTTTACAGTAACGAGTGATCTAATTGATTACTCTTCCCATCTTAATAATGCCGTGACCGTTACTGCCAAAAAATGCGGCACGGTTACTATATGTGAAGCTGTTTTTTTTCATCAGACCAACTCTGAGTCTGAGCCGAGAGGTAAATACTTTTTTTACTGTTCTTTCTTGGTTAGTGGGCAGTGCACGACACAAGCGCATAAATGTTAACGATTGGCTGAGGTTGAGTAAAATGTCATGTTAAGCCAATCAGAGGTAGAGTTGGGCGGGTGTTCGAAAGCACGCATAGTCGGACACACAAGAACAACACAAGCGAGTCAGTCAACGAGAGAGAGACAGGTATGGCGTTATGAAATCAAGGAGAGGGTTAACTTCTCCTGCTCCAGATTTTCTACCGTGGTCAGAAAGAACAGAGGAGACACTTTGGTTCTCTCACTATGACTCTAGAGTCGCTACTCGCTCCAAAGCTAATCGCCGTCACTCTCTCACTTCTCCCTCGCTCTATCACCTACTCCCCACACACACACACACACACACACACACACACACACACACACACACACACACACACACACACACACACACACACACACACACACACACGTATAAACATCAGGCCACTTACACTATTTGCACTACAAAGAGTATATATATTTGTCATTTATGTTTGGTATAGTGCTTAACAAGCATAATTTAATTTGGCCCAGTTGTGGCCTGTTGAGGTGGTGTGTTATTTGTATTGATCCACTAAATAAACATAATATCTAAATACAGCTCTGTGCCTTGCAGCATTAATTGGAGGACTGCTGTCTAACAATAAACAATAAGCCTGTCTTGCAAATGAAATCAAGCCAGTGTCTGTTTTTTTGTTTTTTTTCTCCTGTTAGCAGGTTATTTTGTGAACTTAAAATGTACTTTCAATAGATTCCTCTGTGTCATTTTAAAAGTGTGAAGACAACATCCTTAGAAACGCCCTAAATGTAAACTGTGTAATTCTGGGGAAGATAAGGATGCATCTCAGAAACTGCTGTGATTCTCATTAGCTCTAAAGAACATTTACTGTATTTCAAGATATTTTTTAAACAGAAAAATCTAGCAAGATTACCTTGTCAATGCTGAGAACAGAATGCTGACTGCTGTCTACATACATGGCATTTGATTGGAGGTTAGTCTCACTTTGTCCCACAGCAACATTAAAATAGTTTAGATTTGTGTACATTGTTTCTGTTAATAATGTATTGTATTAAGTGTCCATTTCATTATAATATTCAGATTTATCATAAATAATTGAACATGCACATGTATTTTCAGTTCCGTTAAAGAGGGGTGGAGATGGGGTCACATTTGAGCATTTAAAAATTAAAACAATTTACTTGAAAGTAACGCAATAGTTACTTTCTGAAGTAACTAGTTACTTTCATAATTTGTAACTGAGTAACTAATTTAGTTACTTTTTGGAAGAAGTAACTAGTAACTGTAACTAATTACTTTTTAAAAGTAACTTGCCCAACACTGATAATCAACTTGGTATTTGGTTTTGGCAGCTCACAGCAGTAGGCTACAGTTCTTCTCAGTTGCTTTGGCGCATTTCTCAGATCAGAGATGACAATAATGTGTAACTTTGTCACATAGGGAATAGTGCTCCCTTTCCTGTGCATTGTTCATTAGACTATACTTACAGAATGAACTGCTAAATATGGACAACACCACAAAGCAGTTTCACTATCTTGGTATAAACAATGGCATAAGGACTTGTCAGTTTGATTCATTGGTATAAATACTTGCTTTGGACACAAACAAAAGATTTCCAGCAAGATACACGATTTTTCGTGGTGCAGTTTACACCAATTGTTTTAAGAAATGCACTCACTGTTGTGCAAATGCAATTATGATTTGACAAATGCACCAAAGTAACTGAGAAAAAATGTAACATAGGATTGTATTTCAGTGGAGACATATATGTTGATTTCACATAGTTAAAACAAACCTGAATGATTTAAATTAAGAGGCTACAATAATCTACACAGCTGGCATGCTTATTATGGTGAAATATGCTTCCACAGCATAGTTTTGCGTCCGAGGTCTCTGTACGACCTCGAACTTGTGTCGTAGCTTATACAGCTCTGGGAGATCGCTGACGGCCAAAATCAACCTCTTGTCCATGTTCCGTTGGTGGATCCACGTGTATTCTGTGTTTTTGTTGTTTTTTTTTTAGACACTTGAATGCACGTCACAATGCACTGCGGCCACTCTTGTCAACCATGTTGAACTTTGACCGCGGCACGCGCAAGAGCGGCCAGCCGCAAAATGATGCTTGCGCTGCACTTTGCTCCAGTTCAGTTTGAACAGTTCTTGCGTGCACAAGCCATTGACAATAATGGGTTTCATAGCGCAGCGCTGCCGTTTGCGGGTACAACGTGAAACGGCCCTTAGTCGGAACCTAGTCTCAATCTGAACCTGGTCTCAGTCTGAACCTGGTCTCAGTCTGATGTACAGATGAAACTCGGAAAATTTGAATATCGTGCAAAAGTTAATTTATTTCAGTAATTCAACTTAAAAGGTGAAACTAATATATTATATAGACTCAGTACAACGAGATATTACATTTGTTTTTATAATTTTGATGATTATAGCTTACAGCTTATGAAAACCCCAAATTCAAAGTCTCAGAAAATTAGAATATTACATGAAATCATAAAAAAAAAAAAAAGGATTTTAAATACAGAAATGTCAGCCCTCTGAGAAATATAATCATGCTTATGTACTCAGAACTTGGTTTGGGCCCCTTTTGCATGAATTACTGCCTCAATGCGGCATGGCATGGATGCAATCAGCCTGTGGCACTGCTGAGGTGTTATGGAAGAACAGGCTGCTTCAGTAGCGGCCTTCAGCTCTTCTGCATTATTCGGTCTCATGTCTCATCTTTCTCTTGGCA
Organism: Sander lucioperca; assembly: GCF_008315115.2. Classification (NCBI taxonomy): domain Eukaryota; kingdom Metazoa; phylum Chordata; class Actinopteri; order Perciformes; family Percidae; genus Sander; species Sander lucioperca. Next base: position 45,187,327 of record NC_050174.1, read on the forward strand.
ATGCCCCTTCAGGTCAGGCGAGTTTGCTGGCCAATTAAGCACAGTAATCCCATGGTCATTACCACAGGTTTTGGTACTTTTGGCAGTGTGGGCAGGTGCCAAGTCCTTCTGGAAAATGAAGTCAGCATCTCCATAAAGCTGGTCTGCTGAAGGAAGCATGAAGTGCTCTAAAATGTCCTGGTAGACTGCTGCATTGACTCTGGACTTAACAAAGCACAGTGGACCAACACCAGCAGATGACATGGCTCCTCAAATCAACACTGACTGTGGAAACTTCACAATGGACTTAAAGCATCTTGGATTGTGTGCCTCTCCATTCTTCCTCCAGACTCTGGGACCTTGGTTTCCAAATGAGATGCAAAATTTGCTCTCATCAGAAAAGAGGACTTTGGACCACTGAGCAACAAAGCAGATTTTTTTCTTTAGCCCAGGTAAGACACGTCCGACGTTGTTCAGGAGCGACAGCCATCTGTGTGTGGTGGCTCTTGATGCAGTAACTCCAGCCTCAGTCCACTCCTTGTGAAGCTCCCCCACACTTTTGAATGGCCTTTTCCCAACAATCCTCTCCAGGCTGCGGTCATCCCTGCTGCTTGTGCACCTTTTTCTTCCACACTTTTCTCTTCCACTTAACTTTCTATTAATGTGCTTTGATACAGCACTTTGAGAACATCCAACTTCTTTTGCAATTACCTTTTGAGGCTTTCCCTCCTTGTGGAGTGTGTCAATGATGGTTTTCTGCACAACTGTCAGGTCAGCAGTCTTCCCCATGATTCTGAATTATACTGAACCAGACTGAGAGACCATTTAAAGGCTCAGGAACCCTTTGCAGGTGTGTTACGACCCATTTGATGGATTCGGGGACAGTAATACGACAATCAATAAAGTATGACAGAATCAGTGTAAAAGTGAAATCTTTGATTTTTATACCCAACATGGAAATAGCTCACAACAGCATGGTGGAAGATGGGACCTGGAGGTTGTGCCAAACAAATGAAATTAATATAACAAAACTAGGCCTAGCTCACCACTAGCTCTTCACACAAAACAAGTCAAACAAATACCTAGCCTGCTTCTCTAAAAAAAGATAAAGAGAACATTACACAGGCAGCAACAACACCTAAACCTCATGTATCTATACAAAGATCAACTACGTGCAAAATGTACAGGGCACCCCCAACTTACCTAAGGTCCTCAACCTCCACCTCACAAAACTCTACAGTTTAATTACCAAACAACAGCCACAGCTTAAAGGACAGGAAGAATGGCAACCAGCCAGCAGTGCAGAGCAAGAGAGAATCCCACTTCTCAGGAGTCCTTTTATTGACTGCCAACTCAAATGCTGATTGGCCAACTCCAAACACAGGTGGAAAGCAATCGTCCCAATCACCTGGAGAGAAAACAGAGTGAGCAAGAGGAAGAACAATAAGAGAGAGAACACATGCAGACAGGAGCTTTGTCTGGCATGTAACAAGGTGTTTTGGATTAATGAGTTGAGAAGAGTGTGACACTTTGAGCCTACAATATTGAACCTTTTCACAATATTCTAATTTTCTGAGATTTTGAATTTGGGGTTTTCATAAGCTACAGCTTATCATCAAATCATCAAAATTATAACAAATAAAGGCTTGAAATATCTCACTGCATGTAATGAGTCTATATATTAGTTTCACCTTTTAAGTTGAATTACTGAAATAAATGAACTTTTGCACAATATTCTAATTATCCGAGTTTCACCTGTAGATAGGGCTGTCAGTTGATTAAAATTTTAAAATCAAGATTAATCACATGATTGTCCATAGTTAAATCTCAATTAATGTCACAAACACCACACGACCCCAGGAAATGCAGTAAGCATATTGTAATTTTAAGAGCAATTTCATGTTTAACACACGCACGACCCCACAAAATAAACCTGGTCTCAGTCTGAACCTGGTCTCTCTCTGAACCTGGTCTCAGTCTGAACCAGAGGCCTGTACTACGAAGCGAGATTTGGCGTTAACGAGCTAACTTCAGGCTCAACCCAGGGTTTTCTGTACTACGAAGGTGGATCACTTGTGATCGGGTTCAATCGCCGTGGTAACTTATGCTGAACGCCTAACCTGGTCGGGAGCAGGTTATGTTGGAGATCAGAGATCAACCGGTGTAAAAGCACCGCCCACTGACCAATCAATACTCGACTGATAACGGCGTCACCGTTCTTAGAAGATCAGCTGGAGCTCGGTTCGCGGAGAGAGAGAGAGGTGCGCTCATAAAAGTTAAAACATTTAGAGACCGACAACCCCGTTAACATTCCCTGATGGGTATTTTTATGAAAGATATAGATTTTCAGCGGAGGAAATTACTTATAGGCTATTTGTTGCCTTCTTTAGCCGTGTGTTGCCAATGCGCACATCGGTTTAAATTATGTTTTTATGTTTTTTTTATTTTCTCTCACGATCGCGCACCACTGCTGGGGTTGCAACTGAAATAAAAGCCTAAAGCAACGACAGTTTATGGAAAGCAAAAGTGTAATTATATGGTCAGATCTTGTGCCTGACTGATGGGGAAGTGACCAGTTTAGTCTAATGTATTGTAGTGGGTGTACTGTATATTGGCCAGAATCTGCCTTTGGGGGAGGAGTGGGGCATATCATAGTGGGGGGTCTGGGTGTCCTCCCCCAGGGAAGTTTTAAGCATCAACGACTTCATTTCCTGCATTCCGATACACTTTTATGCACCAATTTATGGTGAAATACCTCCATTGAGCCTATGTGAAGAAAAAAGCACAGATGACAATTCAAAATATATCAAACATATAATGGAAAGTATGTTGTTACGTGTCATTGGGCATTTTTAAGTGAGTATATGGAAATCCTGGAGCTTACTATCACGTAGACTACACCACTGAATATTGATAAGCTAAACGTTGTGATTTACGCATAACAGCGTCGGCTTTTTTGCCAGCTTTCCTTCCTGCGTTTTGCCTGTAAAACCGTGTCTGTGTTCTTCATATTTATGTAGAATTATAGTTTGTTCTTCTTGTTTAAAAGATGCAGATCTGGTAGATGTTTGCGATTGGTCGTGGTGCGCAAACACCGCCTCTTTTATGTGAACGCGCACGTCTCTAGATTGGAAAAACCTGGGTTGACTGAACTAGTTGATAACCAGCGTCGTGATACAGGTTAAGCGGGACCACGGTTGTTAGGTTAGGTGAAGCCGGATCACTGAAAGAAATCCAGGACATGTTGATCTTGATTCGTAGTACAGGCCTCTGGTCTCAGAAAGTGGGAGAAAAGGATCAAACGCGTTTATGAATTTCAAGAATAAAATGATAAAGATACAAACTGCATTTGACTCTCGCTGGATGATGAAGTTAGATGTCACCTTCTTTTTACTTTTGGATGTTTTTACCTGATTATCCAACAGAACAGACTCATCCTCATAATCTGCAGCTACATTTGGCTTCTTGAGTTTCCTTCAGAATAACTGCAGAGAAACTCTCCTGTTAACAAATAATATACATGACTGTTGAAAAGTTAAGAATAAGCTGCTATGTTGATGATGTTCTTCTCTACTTTGATAACAACAATTTCAACAGATGAAAACAGAATAATTCAGACACCAGATGTTTTCTTTACATTTGAAATACTTTTAATGAAATGATGACATTTAATGGATGTCTCCACAGTGTTGCATGCTGGGAAAATACAAATTAAAATCAGCTCATTCACAGTTTCACAGTTTATTAAAGAGGTTTTATTTCCTCTAAACAGGTAATAAAGAAACATTTATTACAGATCAGATCAGATCTTAATTAACCTCCAGCAAACATCTGAAAGTACTTAAAGTTAAAGTAGTACTAGTACTACATTTCTCTGTGTTTAGTTTTTTATATAAAAATGTTGTAATATTGCCTTTAACTGGCTGTGATCAGACGTCCTCTCCACGTAGAATAAACCTCTAATTATTAATCATGTTTTCATCTTTATGATCTCTGAAGGCTCCTGCTACAATTCATGTGTTCATATTTATTCACATTGTTTTGTTTCATTATGAGAGTATTTCAATTAAAATCCTTTAAGTGCAAAAGTAATAAAATTGTTAATTACAGAAATATAATAAAACTTTGTTACAAAATTAAGTGAATGCTTGAATTGCTGAAGTACAGAAAAAAACAAAAAATAAGCTAAATTCTTAGGAAATAAGCACAAAATTGCTGTAAAAACTACCTCTGATTTTTAACATGAGACTCCTTTCCTAAAAAACAGCCACATAAGTTGTTTGTTCCAGCATCATTCTGACCTATGTTTATGTTTATAGTGACGGTGCCCTCTAGTGGCCGTAGGAGTTATTCAATTGTTTAATTGTCACCAAATTTAATTTGCACACTGAGTATTATAATACAGAAAGCAGAGTATATATGTCAATGTTTATTTTAATTTAATATTTAACATTAATTGTCCAGCATCGTTCCCGATCAGCCTGGGTCGGTGTGTCTTTGGCCGGTTTGTATTGTGCTGGCTGCTTGGATTTTGGTATTCCTGCTTTAAAGTTTAATTTCTTAGGTTCTTGTACTTTACTTGAGTCTTTTCTTTTCATGCCACTTTCTATTTCTACCCTGCTACATTTCAGAGAGAAATATTGTACTTTTTACTCCACTACATGTAGATGAGCTCCTTGGAGCTGCTACTCTGCTCTCTCCATTCCTTCCTCTTCAGTCAGCTCTTCTTCAGCTGCAGAAACAAGCTGCTTATAAGAAAGCAGCTCAATGTTCTTCTGTCTGTCTGGCTTCTGCCCCCTGCTGGCCTGGAGAGACATGACAGCACACAGATGTGACTTCCTGCATCACTCCTCTCCTTAGTTCAACAAACACAGACTTCTTCAGACGATCTGAAGAGAAAACGCAAAAGTGGCGTTGCATTATCATTTTTTATTCCGCATTTAGACGAGAGTTTTGGGGGTCAAATCTGCGTGCATATGGTGATGCAAAAGTGTGTGAAATTCGATGTAGTATGCACACTAGGTGGCTAGGTGGAAGTGTGAAGCACGAGGAGGTGGTACTACAGGGCGTGGACTGGGAGTCCTGCCAGTCAAAATATATAGACATTTGGACCGAATTTCTTCAGCAGTATCCTGTACGTGGAGGTAGGTCATATCCACATGAGAAAGACGCTATCTGTAAAAGTCAGATATCACTAAAGCTGAAAGCTGTCCGGACAAGTATAGGCAGGCTGTGGATACCCAATGGCGGAGTGGCCATGGGTGAGTAATCACTCTATATTTTGATTTATGTAACGAAATTTGGGGTGGGTTGCCAGCCACCACAACAATAGAGGCTGCAGACTTTTGCGTTTTTTCACAGTGGAGCGTTTTTAAGATTTCCACTCTAGAGGGTGGTTTCACTTTTTTGTGTTTTTAAGCCCCAAAAACGCCATTGCCGTCTAAACAAAAGGCACATCTGATAAAATATTACGTTTTCACCCATGAGTGTTCTCGTATAAACAGGGCCTTAGGCTGCTTTACTGCAGTCAGTGGTGGAAACTCCAGGCTTGTGTCCGTACCTTACAGTAGAAGTAAAGGGCAGTGATCACCAACAGCAGAGTCAGACAAAAGACGCCCATTCCGATGATAAAAGGCCTTCGAGTAGATGGAACTGATGATGGATCTGATGGATCTGATGATGGATCTATGGAACACATGGACACTCATCACATCACACAACATCGGGAGTCCAACATCTCCCGCTAAACACAGACTGACCTGAATCACTTCAACATGAACACATCTCTTTTGTGGGGTTTATCTTTATTTGAATTGAGGCTCTGAGGACAGAGACTATAATAGATTATAAAGTCCTCTGAGAATAATCTGTAGAAATAAAACTGAGTTGACTTTGGGGTGTTGGTCCTCCTGCACTTTGGGGGTGGACCATATCTCCCTCTCAGAGAACCAGAGTTAATCTGGTAAACAAACATGCTCTGACCTTTAGTTTGTTTGCTGTTGCCATTCATATACCTTGTATACGTTTGGTTACTATATGACATGTGCAAAACGATGACAGTCATCACAGCATCAGAAACATGTGCTTAGCTGATCATTTTCACTCAGTTTGGACCAATCATCTTCTCCAAACCTGTAAACAGTCAGCTTACCTGAGACGGTGAGAGAGAGCAGACAGCTCTCAGAGGAGAAGTTCTGAGAAAAAACATAGAGATGATAAACACAGCTGTATGTTCCTTGGTGGGCGGGCTCTGCAGCAGGAAACAGGAAGTGTGCAGAGTGATTGACAGCTGGTTGGGTGGAGTTGTGTGTTGAATTGGAGGAGGTGAAGGTGAGCTGGAAGGAGCCTCCTGGGTACTGTGGCTGGATGGAGCAGCTGATGTTGAAGGTGGAGCCCCTGAACACCTGGAACCCCTGCTGCTGGGCCTCGGAGACCCCGTCCATGGAGGAGGACACAGAGATGTTGGGCTGAAGCAGCAGGTCTGTAAACACAGACACACACGGACATTGTGAACTTGTCAGGCCTAGCAACGTTATGATTAAAAGTAAAATTTACATTTAATACAGTCTAACGATTGTTTTCCATTTTTAGCACTTTCAACGTGTTTTCAAACAATAACGCAACATCATCATCTGCATATTTCTCTAATCTGTTCCTTCTGCTCAGGTACTCAACAATGTTTGCTATCGTTCGGGAGACCTTGATGACTTACACAGAAGCATTTAATGAACACGCAAATGAGGAGACAATTAACGAGGAAGTACAGTTTAACCATGATGAGTTATTGTGCAGTGCTGTCCCAACTCTCTGAAGTTCTTGTCTTCCTGAAGGTGTATTTAAACTCCTGATGAAGGCGTTACGTTTAGCTGAAACCTTAAGGTAAACAAAGATATTGCAGGTGCTGTAAACACAGATACTAAAGCCTAGTTCAGCCTATCTCTCTCTCTGGGAAGTATGCTAAGGTGTGGCAGGCCCACTCACCTCGAGAAGGAGACAGTCCTGAGACTAAACATTCCCTTATCATGTAGCTGCCTACGTAGACTCCTTGAATTTGTAGAGAAAAAGAGGTTTGGTTGTTAGAGACCGGCTGAATCTTCTTGTCCCCTGACCTGTGACCTATGAATGACCTGATGTTGGCTAAATTTTCCCTCAGTCTCAGCACACCACAACATGGTGTTTCCGGAAATTGCACCACAGCCGTCAGTTCCTGAGCCTCTATTGCTCCCACTTCCAGAGCTTATAGTTCCATCCCCTGTGCTGAAGACACTGAGAAGGCCAGGGCATCCAGCCTTCAGTCAACTAGCCTGATGGCTAGTACTACAGTTAAAAGCCAACCTGAACTCCGGACAGTCTGAACTACAGTTAACCAGCTAGCATCCATGGCACTCAGCAGTGCTTTGTGGGGATCTGCCTGGCCATCTTCCCTGGGAACCGTGGAGGCTGTGAAAGGGGAAGTGGTCGACATGGCTACCGGCGCCTCATCCTGGTGGCTCCACTGCCCTGCTCCATTGAGTCTTCACTGCCCTGCAAATTGTCCACATCGGCACACACTCCCCAGTTCCAGAGCCCCAGCAGTCTTTAGTTTCTTTACCCCTGGTTCCACCGGCAGGTATTCCACACAGACAAGTTCAAACGTGTTTACTCTTTCTTATTTTTCTGAGATCTGTAACCCATATTAGAAACCTGTTTAGAAAATTATCTCTAAACTCTAAAAGGGATAGGGGCTGGACTCTCGACTTTGAAGGAGTTTCACAGGGTGAAGGATGCCACTTGGGAGAGGAGATACTAACAAGCTCCCGGCTGAGCTGAGCTGCTCAAAGTTGTGGCCAGTTGGTCATTGGTGCCTGTTATGGTAGCAATCAAAAAACCTGCTGGTGAAAACCAGTGGCTCAGAAAGCTGTCAAGCTGAAGAATGTATCCTTTCAGGCTGGGTGCTGGTTGGCCCAGGGGACTCCTGAAGCAGCAGACATGTTTCATATCGACAGATATATATCTTGGTGTATGTTTCATATATACAGATATATATCTTGGTGTATGTTTCATATCTACAGATATATATCTTGGTGTATGTTTCATATCTACAGATATATATCTTGATGCATTCAGCAGCTGATTTACTGAGGCAGCAGCTCATCAGACTCTGTCATGGCTGCTGGAGACAGTCTGCTGCCATTCTAGCTGCTGCATGTGTGTCAACCTGGGTACATTACTGTCATAGATGATGTCATAGATGATGTCACTAATGGGCTTACATGAGCAGGTGAGATCCAGGATGTAGGCAGAGTAAAGTGATGCTGCACACTCCCTCAGAGCAGATCCAGACTGAACACAGTTAGACCTGATCCACCACACAGATCTGACTGAGGACTCTCTCTCTTTTACAGAAACAGCAGAGCCACAGTCCAACTCTCTGCAGGCAGCAGCTGCTATCTCAGGTGTCTGCTTCAGGGGCCAGTCATAATAGCCACCCACTGGTCTCCATTCTCTCTGATGTTTCACCTGCAGTGTTCCTGCACAGCGACTGGCTCCTCCCACCAACCTGACAGGCTCTGAACAGAAGTCAGAGTCATCAGCAAAAGAACAAAGTGAGTTTCATTAGAACAGAAATTAACCAAATCAAAGCTGCAGCTCCTCTCCTACCTGAGCAGGTGAGTCCAACAGCTTTTCCAGGTGAGCAGGTGTTTCTATCTGAGCCTGAGCTTCTACAGTCCAGGAGAGCAGACTCATGGCCTCCACACTGGAACTCTTTGGTCCTCATTGGAGGGTCCACTTCTCCATAGAACGCCCCCTGGAGGACTGAAGGAGCCCCACAGCCAAGCTCCCTACAGACCACCTCTGCATCCTGCTGGTCAAAGTCATGTTCACACACTGAGGACCAGCGCTGGGTAGACTGGTTAGTCTTCACCTCCAGTCTGCCTGAGCACAGACTGGTCCTATTCACCAGCCTGACAGAGCCTGGAGAGATATTAGAAGATAAAATAGAGAGAGAAAAGACGCCAGACAGAAGAAAAAAAGATGTCAGGAAGCAAAAATTCAGTGATTCAAACTGGACTTGGCACAATTCCAATAGAAGTTGATAATTAACAGCAGAGCACATCTTTATAACACTACAACCTACAGCAATGTTACCAACACATTTACATTTAATACACTTAAAGCCGGCCACACATGATCCGCGCTGAAACCGGAAGGTAGGGCACAGAGCAGAGAGGCAAAGCGCAGCGCAGGTATACGTCATCATTGCTTCAGGAATTGCTTGTGCCTCAAAAGGTCAGCGGCAACAAGGTCAAAGTTCAAATACTTTGATATTTGAGAGCAGGGTCTGGCGGCACTTCCAAGTGGTGTGAGATGCCAAGGGTAGCTCTTCCTCCGAGTTTCTACACCGCTCTACTAATAGGAAAACAAAGGCACAGAAAGCGCAGAGCGGTTTTACCACAAATCATGTGTAGGTGGCTTAACTATTGTTTTTTTATTTTATATTGGTGCATTCAGCAGCTGATGTATTGAGCAGCAGCTCCTCAGAGTCCTTCATGGCTGCTGGAGACAGTCTGCTGCCATTCTAGCTGCTGCATGTGTGTCAATCTGGGTACAACACTGTCATAAATGATATCATAGATGATGTCACTGATGGTCTTACCTGAGCAGCTGAGATTCAGGATGTAGGAAGAGGAAGATGATGCTGCACACTCCCTCAGAGCAGATCCAGACTCAACACAGTCAGACCCGATCCTCCACACAGATCTGTCTGAGGACTTTCTCCCTCCTACAGAAACAGCAGAGCCGCAGTCCAACTCTCTGCAGGCAGCAGCTGCTTTCTTCAGGCTCCAGTCAGAGTAATAATCTACTGTAGTGTAACTCACTGGTCTCCATTCTCCCTGTTTAAGCTCCAGTGTTCCAGCACAGCGACTGTCTCCTCCCACCAACCTGACAGGCTCTGAACAGAAACCAGAGTATAAACATATATATATATATATATATATATATATATATATATATATATTAGAGGTGGTACGGTTCATAAAAAAACATCCGAACCGCTCGGTTCGCATGTCTCTGTTCGGAGCGTGTGTGTGTCGCACGGTTCGTCAGTACACTGTTAATGTGCACTAACCACTTACTGCCGTAGTGCCCACTTTCGACAACTATGTTAAAACACTTACTGGAAACGACGAGGGGGGTGAGTGTGATGAACGCAACACATGGCAGCTGATTGGACGAAGGCGTCACGTGGCTCTTGCTGCTCCCAAATTTCGAAACAGACTCTAATGGCGTCTCGTTCTGAATATGATCTCGTATTTTATGAAAATAGTTCACGGAAAAGTGTTTCTGAAAACATTTTAAGCGAGAAATAGGCCATACAGTTGCTGAGTCTGCTTTTTTGATCGACAAAGGTCAGTTTAAAAGATTGTTGTCAGATTTTGAGAGGCGCCGAGCCGACCGCTCCTCAGGTGGAGTGTGGAGTGCTGCAGGTCATGTCACATGCAGAAATGGTAAGTGGGAGAGATGAGGAAGGCTGCCCGGAGTTGGAGGATGCGCCAGCGTCGTATATATTCTGGTGTGTGGGAACATTTTCGATTTCATGTTACCTATGATGACAGTGGAAATAAAACAATAGATAGAACTGCCACTGTATGCATGTATTGTGCAACATGCATTCAGTATGCTAATTTTAGCTATATATCATATGCTGAAGTATATTTCTGGAGTGTTAAAGATTCAAAGAAAAAACAACAAGAGCCGTACAGAACCGAAAACCGTGACCTTAAAACCGTGATACGAACCGAACCGTGGATTTTGTGAACCGTACCAACCCTAATATATATATATATGTATATATATATATATATATATATATATGGTGTATGTTTCATATCTTTATCTGAATCGAGGCTCTGAGGACAGAGACTATAATAGATTATAAAGTCCTCTGAGAATAATCTGTGGAAATAAAACTGATTTGACTTTGGGGTGTCGGTCCTCCTGCACTTTGGGATGTGAACCATATCTCTGTCTCAGAGAACCAGAGTTAATCTGGTAACCAAACATGCTCTGACCTTCAGTTTGTTTGCTGTTGCCATTCATATACCTTGTATAAGTTTGGTTACTATATGACATGTGCAACACGATGACAGTCATCACAGCATCAGAAACGTGCTTAGCTGATCATTTTCACTCAGTTTGGACCAATCATCTTCTCCAAACCTGTAAACAGTCAGCTTACCTGAGACAGTGAGAGAGAGTAGACGGCTCTCAGAGGAGAAGTTATGAGAGAAAACATAGAGATGATAAACACAGCTGTATGTTCCTTGGTGGGCGGGCTCTGCAGCAGGAAACTGGAAGTGTGCAGAGTGATTGACAGCTGGCTGGGTGGAGTTGTGTGCTGAGTTGGAGGAGGTGAATGTGAGCTGGAAGGAGCCTCCTGGGTACTGTGGCTTCTCTTTCCAGCTCTCAGCGAAGGCGGTCGCTTTTTCTCCCTCTCCCTCCCAGGCCTACCCTGCTTGCTATCTTGTCTTGTGTTGTCTGCTGTTAACTTTTTAGAGACTCTCCCTGCAAGGCTCTACAAATACCTAAAAATCATGGAATTGATTAACTGGTCTCTCAACGCAATTGACACTGTATTCTCGAGGAGGAGCACTGGTTCGGGTGAGCCAGCATGTCCTGACGGGACGTTTGCTGCGGGGTATACGATGGACGGCTGGGAGAAATGGCGTGTCGTGTATCTCTCTGCTCTTTCCGTGGAGGACGTTGAGGATATCTACCTATTTGGAACCCTGATAACTGGAATGTTGCTGATTGGAGGATGCTTCGCTCTGGTTTATCGAAGAATTGGAAAGACTTTGGTAGCTGTCCAAAGCCCAAGGAAGCTGCCTGGCCTGACTGAAGCTGTCGGAAAAGCGATCAGTTTGCAAACTGGAACTATTAATCGCGTGATGGAAACCAACATGGTAATGACCCGCGGCTTGGATACCATCATGAGGAAGGTCATGGATTTGGAAAGAAAAATTGACCAGTTGAACAGTGTGTAGTTGGACAATAGAATGAATGTTTAAATTAGAGCAGCCATTCGCGTAGACAAAACAAATTTAATCTTTCGGCTCCCTTATCCTGAACGGCCTTGCCAAGGCCGTATCTTGGAACAAACAGTCACCCTGTTGGGGCTCTGCAAGCGAGATGCTCTTGGTTCCTCCCCCGTCTCCCCCACTGCCTGCTGATTGTCGTATCGGTTCTGGACTGTTCAAGGGTGTCACCATGGCAACGTGCTGTGTTTTCGCTATAACATTCTGCGGACTGGGCCACTAGTGGGACTGCCGGGCTGTGCGTTTCTCAGCAGGCCAAACTCCCCCAACCTACCCTCTCCCCAGTCCAACGCCTTCGCAGCAAATGTGCAACTGTACATTTATGTTATGTTATGTTATGTTCAGCAGTGCAAATGTACTGTTTGTGTGCCTATGTGCTGAGGTTTTTTTCCTGTTCCCACACTGTTCTTATCTTTATGAGGATAGTCTGTGAGTTGCTTTTTTTTCCCTCTCCTCTCCTCATGTGATGCTGTATTCTCCCTGCGAGAGTTAAGGGAGAGTTGTTTTGGCGCCGCATTTATGGCGACTCGGTGTGTCTGTGCGTGTTGCTTTAATGTGACATGCACCTACAGCACCAGGACAAATTCCTTGTGTGTGTAAACGTACTTGGCATTAAAGCTTTTTCTGATTCTGATTCTGATTCTGATGGAGCAGCTGATAGTGAAGGTGGAGCCCCTGAAAAGCTGGAACCCCTGCTGCCGGGCTTTGGAGATCCCGTCCGTGGAGGAGGAAACAGAGATGTTGGGCTGAAGCAGCAGGTCTGTAAACACAGACACACACGGACATTGTGAACTTTTCAGGCCTAGCAACGTTACGATTAAATGTAACATTTACATTTAATACACTCTAACAATTGTTTTCCATTTTTAACACTTTCAACGTGTTTTCAAACAATAACATGACATCATCATCTGCATATTTCTTAATCTGTTCCTTCTGCTCAAGTACTCAACAATCTTTGCTTTCCATACAGAGAATTTCAAACATTTTCACTCTTATTTTTCAGAAAAGATCCGTGACCCACAATATAAATCTGTTTAGAAAATTATCCCAAAAAATTTAAAAGTACAGTTTAACCACGATGAGTTATTGTGCCGCGCTGTCCCAACTCTCTGAATTTCTTGTCTTCCTGAAGGTGTATTCATGCTGGAGGCATTACGTTTTGCTGAAACTTTAAGGTAAACAAAGATATTGCAGGTGCTGTAAACACAGATACTAAAGCCTAGTTCAGCCTATCTCTCTCTCTGGGAAGTATGCTAAAGTGTGGCTGGCCCACTCACCTCGAGAAGGAGACAGTCCTGAGACTAAACATTCCCATCATGTAGCTGCCTACATAGACTCCTTGAATCTGTAGAGAACAACAATTATACATGAAGAGGTTTGGTTTTTAGAGACTGGCTGAATCTTCTTGTCCCGTGACCTGTGACCTATGAATGACCTGATGTTGTCTAAGCTTTCCCTCAGTCTCATCATACCACAACATGGTGTTTCCTGAAATTGCACCACAGCCCTCAGTTCCTGAGCCTCTATTGCTCCCACTTCCAGAGCCTCTGTTGCTCCCACTTCCAGAGCTTATATTGCCCCAAGTTCCCACCCCTGTGCTGAAGACACTGAGAAGGCCAGGGCATCCAGCCTTCAGTCAACTAGCCTGGTGGCTAGTACTCCAGTTAAAAGCCAACCTGAACTCTGGACAGTCTGAACTACAGTTAACCAGCAAGCATCCGCGACACTCAGCAAGTTCAAATGTGTTTAGTCTTTCTAAACCGTTGGTCCGTCGGTCCTGGACGTGGCCAAGCCAGTGTCGTGTATGGTTGCAATTGTGCTGCACTAAGCTAAATGCTAAAGAGGAAAAGTTGCCGATTCTGAAGCGAGTCATCTGGCAGAGTTTTACCGGCAGGTTAATGTGGCACTGCCACCATTCATTTGCATGTACGGTTAGTACAGAAAACTTTCCTTGAAGAGAGAGGCGCTGCTATCTGCTAACTAACTGTTAACTGTTATTGTGTTCACTGTGGTTTCACTCGGAGCTGTCCAATCCAGATGTATAAGCAGCCATGGAGCCGGGTAGCTTAGGAGCACCAGGTAGCTTAGGAGCACTTAGCTTAGCTCCTGATCCAGCTCCGTAACCGAAGCTGAGGGTTAAAAACAGCGTCCAGTTGTTCCCGTTGTTACTCGCTTTTCTCACAGTCAAGGTGGTGGTATTCCCCGAACTTTAGTGGACGTTTTGGACAGCTCCGAGTTAAACCACAGTGAACACAATAACAGTTAACAGTTAGTTAGCAGGTAGCAGCGCCTCTCTCTTCAGGGAAAGTTTGCCAATTTTCTGTACTAACCGTACATGCAAATGAATGGTGCCAGTACCCGGAGGTCCACATTAACCTGCCGGTAAAACTCTGCCAGATGACTCGCTTCAGAATCGGCAACTTTTCCTCTTTAGCATTTAGCTTAGTGCAGCACAATTGCAACCATACACGACACTGGCTTGGCCACGTCCAGGACCGACGGACCAACGGTTTAGAAAGACTAAACACGTTTGAACTTGCTGAGTGTCGCGGATGCTTGCTGGTTAACTGTAGTTCAGACTGTCCAGAGTTCAGGTTCTGCCGACCGCCTGCCTGGATGTGGGTCACAACCAGTCGCAGCGAATTTCGACCCTCTCGGCGGCCCTCCACGACACGGAGCTGTGGGACCCTAACACCAGCCACCATCAGCCTCTCTAACTGCTACAAGGTATTGTCGGAGCGGGATGTCAACACGGCTAACTGTCCTGGCTCACGTGGGGTTGCCGGAGCTTCTAATCCATCAGCGGCTGATGGAGTGGCTACGGCGGCCTGTCACGGACTGACCCCACCGGTGGCAGATGCTGTGGTTCCCCATGGTCGTGGATCGACCCTCCTGGAGGTAGCTGCTGTGATTCCCCACGGCTCGATGTCTCCTCCTCGGGTGGCTGGTGGTCCTCAGACTCCAGAACCGGCTGGCCAACTTTCGTCACAGGAGAGGATTGCTGCGTCACGTCGAAAGCTTCTAAGAGAAGCGGTGATCAGACGCTCTGGTGGTCTCCACTGCCCGGATGGATTGAATACCAATACGAGTAAGCAATCTTATCTTCCTTGTCCATCTGAAACCGTTACTGACAGTTTTCTTCATGACACTGCCCATCCACAATCCCCCACTCCTCGTCCACTCTTCCCCCCAACCACAATAATTATTGGTGACTCCATCCCCCGGCGCATACGTTTTTTTTAATGCTGTCACACACTGCTTTCCAGGAGCCAAGGTTGCAGACATCCTGGCTAAAACTGTGGACCTGATACCCTCATTCCCAACGTCCATTAAACGTATCGTGGTCCACTGTGGACACAATGACATGTCCTACCATGAAAGTGAGTGCACAAAGAAAGATTTTAACACTCTTATAGATGCTTTAAAGAGCACTAAAATGTTGGTTTTTATTTCGGGCCCACTTCCCTCTCTAGGTCACGGAACATAACTTTTTAGCAGACTTCTCGGCCTCAACACCTGGCTTCAGATCACCTGCAACCCTCACAACATAGGTTTCATTGACAATTTAATCTGTTTTGGGAATGTGGCTCCCTGTTTAGCAGGGATGGGATTCACCCCAATGCACGCGGCAGCCAGATGCTATGTGACAATATACGGCATGCCCTGCAGACACACAGTTATGACTGACGGTTTGCATCCCGAAAACACATCCCCAAATACGCTTCCCAGACGCACTCTCCAATAACCTCCTTCTCCTCTACACATAACTCTGCTGGTCCACAGACCAGCTACATCATTTCAGTCATTACTAATAATAGACAATTTTTAGGCCGATTCCGATTTTTCATTGAGTTTGACCTGCCGATACCGATTTTAGCCAATTCCAATTTCATATTTTCTAACCACTTTACAGCACACACAAATATTTATTTTTTATCTTTTCTTTAATAGAAAATTTTACATTTTGCATAGAACATAGAACATTTTTAATAGACAATCAATCACTATAAAATAGAACTAAATAAATTACTCCTGGTGTGGGAAATTCACACACAATTAAAGTGCAATGTTATGGAAGAACCATTTCCTTCTTTTCACATCCAATATCCTATATAACTAAAATTTTTTTTTATATATTTAGCAAACTAAACTTATGTATGAAAACAGGTAATGGCAATAAAATAATATATAAATAACAAATAAAAATAAAATAAATATAGCCTTGCAGTATAAAGATATTTCTCACAACACACACACAGGCCTGTTTGAACGTCAACAGTAACGTTACCTGAAAACAGCGTGTATTTCCTTTTTTAGCAAGTTTGCTTTATGTGTCATTGTGCATAAATATGAACACTATCGTTGCTGTCAACGGGCTTGTCTGCTAACGTTAGCTACCGACGGTTACCTCGGAACAATCCAGCAAATAGACAGTACCCTAGAGTGCCGTTACCTGAAACAGATGATTTAACGTCACCGCTCATTTTACACACAGTTTAGCAACAAAACTAAACACCGAGGGAAGATTACTACATTTTTAATGTTTGTTTTGAGCGGTATGCATCCTCACTAACCTAGAAAGCATTTTAAACAGTAACATTAGTACAGCGTGTCGGAGGAATACAGTGTCTCTTTTTTTTCTTTTTTCTTTTTTGTCTCCTACAGCGGCCAGCGAGGCGTAAGAGGCAGAGGGACCACAACGTTTGCTAACGTTAGCTTCTTGTCTCATCTGGGGTCTGATAAACAGTAAATTCATCAAAATCAGTGTGCCCAACGCTATTTTCCGATAAACTGTAGCTGTCATATTTCACGGGACCCGCGTGAGTGAGGTTTTCATGTTCCAGTCTTTCAGCCTCAGAGGGGAGAGAGAGCAGCTGACTGTTCGCCTGAGATCAGTAGAGCAGACGGCTCTGCCTAGCCATGTATAATTACGACTTTATGACATTTCAGACATTTCAACAGCTGATTAAGCGGCAGTGCGCCGCTACTACATGCATATAGCGGAAAATTAGTGAATTTGACCGGCATAAAATCGGCATATGTCAGACTGACCGGCAGGTCACAGGTCATGGCCGATGACGTGAAAATCAGGCAATTCTGGTCACCGGCCGGTCAATCAGTGCATCTCTAGTTCAAAGACTTATTCCTATGTACGCAAATATCTGTTGGACATTTTGCTTCCTTTGAATATGTGGCTCTTCAGCTAAGGTCCACCGCTAGAGCTATATTGCTAATTATTTACAGGCCACCTAAGTATTGTGCTGCCTTTTTTGATGACTTTACTGACTTTAATGTGTTGACTTTGACTGTGTAATTGTTGCTGGTGATTTCAACATCCATGTCGACAAGCCCCAGGATAAAGGGACAAAAGAGCTGTGCTGTATCTTTGATAATTATGGGCTGACTCAACATGTAACAGAACCTACGCACAATAAGGGTCACATCCTTAATTATCTTGAAAGGTCTGAACATTTCTAAGGTTGTGATGAATGATGTTGCTCTTTCTGATCATTCCTGTGTTTCTTTTAACAGCTCTATCTCTGTGCAAAATAGCGTTCAAACAAAGGTAATTGGAAAACGATACATTACTGAAAGCACCAGTGAAAAATATATTCAGCTTTTCTCTTCCACATCCGCCCCCTCTGGAGCCTCAGTAACTGAGCTCGTAGATAACTTCAACTGTAGAATTACTAACGTTATTAACGCCATTGCTCCTACTAAGGTCAAAGTTCTCTCGAGCAAAAACAAATCTCCATGGAGAAATGTCACACATGTAAGATCCAAAAAAGAGTGTTGAAAAGCTGAACGCAGGTGGCAAAAAACCAATCTCCAGGTCCACTATGACACCTATAAAGAGAGACTACGCATTTATAACATGGAACTGAGGAATGCAAGGCGGTCCTTCTTCTCTGATATTATTGCTAAAAACAATAATAATTCACGTGCCTTGTTTGCTATTGTTGATAGGTTAACAAACCCGCCAGTGCCAGTAGCATCTGAACTTTCATCCACCAAGGCCTGCAACGATTTCACCATCTTCTTCAAAGAAAAAATTTAAAAAATTAGGCAAACTGTCAGTGCATCCATATCAAGTACAGGATATATGTTGTCACTATGTCCAGACAAAACAAATCCCAATATGACACAATTTCAAATGATTACCTATAAAAACCTAGAGGACATTATACAACCTAAATCTAATCTAAAAACCTCCTCCTGTTGCCTTGATATTCTCCTGATGGATTTCTTTAGAAATGTTTCGAATTGTTTGGCTTTGGATCTTCTACAGATTGTAAACACGTCTCTTTTCTCAGGTATCTTCCCATAGGCCCTGAAAACTGCAGTCATCAAGCCTATCTTAAAAAAGAACAATCTAGACACGTCACTAATGGACAACTATAGGCCGATATCAAACCTTCCACTTTTAAGCAAAATCACTAAACAATATTTTTGATGCCTTCCAATCGGGATTTCGACGACCAGATGGTGGTAAAACTACAGTCCTAGTATTACTCGATCTCAGTGCGGCATTCGATACGGTTGACCACAACATACTTTTGGATCGATTAGAAAACTAGGTTAGGTAATTATGTTTCTGAGCACAAAGACATGACGTGTGGAGTTCCCCAAGGCTCTGTCCTGGGGCCTCTTGTGTTTAATATCTATATTCTTCCACTGGCCCAGATAATGAAAAACAATAACATAAGTTACCATAGTTATGTTGATGACACACAAATCTACATAACGATGTCACCTGGAGACTACAGTCCAATACAAAAACTGGCTAGGTGCAATGAACAAACTAATGATTGGATGAGCCACAACTTTCTTAAATTGAATGAAGGAAAAACTGAGGTGATCATTTTTGGAGCAAAAGAGGAACAATTAAGAACCAGCGCCCAGCTTCAAACAATAATGTTGAAAACAACAGACAAAGCCAGAAATCTTGGTGTAATTATGGACTCTGACCTGAATTTTAGCAGCCACGTTAAGACAATAACAAAATCTGACTTTTACCACCTTAAAAATATATCAAGGGTAAAAGGACTTATGTGTCAACAGGATTTGGAAAAGCTTGTCCACACCTTTATTTTCAGTAGACTAGACTACTGTAACGGTGTCCTTACAGGTCTCCCTAAAAAATCAGTCAGACAGCTGCAGCTGATTCAGAACGCAGCTGCTCAAGTCCTCATAAACGCAAGGAAAGCGGATCACGTCATTCCAATTCTGAAGTCTCTACACTGGCTTCCTATACCCCAAAGAATAGATTTCAAAATTCTTCTGCTGGTTTACAAGTCGCTAAATGGTTTAGGGCCAAATTACCTTTCGGATTTACTTTTTAAATATGAACCGCAGAGGCCTCTAAGATCATCAGGAACAGGTTTGCTTTCCATCCCCAGAATCAGAATAAAAAAGGGGGAAGCAGCGTTCAGTTTCTATGCACCACGCATCTGGAACACACTTCCGGTAAACTGTAGATCGACACCTACGCTCAGCTCTTTTAAATCAAGGCTGAAGACCTTTCTTTTCGATACTACCTTTGTTTAATTCATTGCACTGCACTGTATTTAATCTGTTTTAATTTTGTATGAATTGCTTTTAATTTTGTATTAACTTTTTAATTTTGTATTAACTTGTATTAATTTCTAACTGTTTTATTGTTTTATGTAAAGCACATTGAATTGAAAGCTATGAAGCTAAAGGAGTCCTGTCAGGCTGGTTGCTGGTTGGCCCAGGGGACTCCTGAAGCAGCATCCATGTTTCATATCTACAGATATACATCTTGGTGTATGTTTCTTATATACAGATATATATCTTGGTGTATGTTTCATATCTACAGATATATATATCTTGGTGTATGTTTCATATCTACCGATATTTATGTTGATGCATTCAGAAGCTGATTTACTGAGGCAGCAGCTCATCAGACTACGTCATGGCTGCTGGAGAGTCTGCTGCCATTCTAGGTGCTACATGTGTGTGTCAACCTCGGTACATTACTGTCATAGATGATGTCATAGATGATGTCACTGATGGGCTAACCTGAGCAAGTGAGATCCGTGATGTAGTCAGAGTATTGTGATTCTGCACAGTCCCTCAGAGCAGATCCAGACTGAACACAGTTAAGCCTGATCGCCCACACAGATCTGACTGAGGATTCTTCTCTCTCTTCTACAGAAACAGCAGAGCCACAGTCCAACTCTCTGCAGGCAGCAGCTGCCGTCTTCAGGGTCCAGTCAGAGTCATGGTACCTCACTGACCTCCATTCTCCCTGATGTTTCACCTCTAGTATTCCTGCACAGCGACTGGCTCCTTCAACCAACCTGATAGGCTCTGAACAGAAACCATAAAGTCATCAGCAAAACAAAAAAGTGAGTTTCGTTGGAACAAAAATTAACCAAATCAAAGCAGCAGCTCCTCTCCTACCTGAGCAGGTGAGTCCAACAGCTTTTCCAGGTGAGCAGGTGTTTCTATCTGAGACTGAGCTTCTACAGTCCAGGAGAGCAGACTCATGGCCTCCACACTGGAACTCTTTGGTCCTCATTGGAGGCTCCACTTCTCCATAGAGCGCCCCCTGGAGGACTGAAGGAGGCCCACAGCCAAGCTCCCTACAGACCACCTCTGCATCCTGCTGGTCAAAGTCATGTTCACACACTGAGGACCAGCGCTGGGTAGACTGGTTAGTCTTCACCTCCAGTCTGCCTGAGCACAGACTGGTGCCATTCACCAGCCTGACAGAGTCTGGAGAGATGATAGAAGATAAAACAGAGAGAGAGATAAGATACCAGACACTAAATTAAAAGATGTCAGGAAGCAACAATTCAGGCAATCAAACTGGACTTGGCACAGTTCCAACAGAGTTGATAATTAACAGCAGAACACATCTTTATAACACTACAACCTACAGCAATGTTACCAACACATTTACATTTAATACACTTAAAGCCGGCCACACATGATCCACGCAAAAACCGGAAGGTAGGGCACAGAGCAGAGAGGCAAAGCGCAGCATAGGTATACGTCATCATTGCTTCAGCAATTGGTTGTTCCTCAAAAGGTCAGCGGCAACAAGGTCAAAGTTCAAATACTTTGATATTTGAGAGCAGGGTCTGGCAGCACTTCCGAGTGGTGTGAGACGCTGAGGGTAGCTCTTCGAGTTTCTACACCGCTCTACTAATAGGAAAACAAAGGCACAGAAAGCGCAGAGCGGTTTTACCACAAATCATGTGTAGGTGGCTTGACTATTGTTTTTTTTTTTTTTATCTTGGTGCATTCAGCAGCTGATTTACTGAGGCAGCAGCTCATCAGACTCCGTCATGGCTGCTGGAGACAGTCTGCTGCCATTCTAGCTGCTGCATGTGTGTCAATCTGGGTACATCACTGTCAATATGATGTCATAGATGATGTCACTGATGGGCAGAGGTTAAATTGGGCCGGAGCGCACCGGAGCGCAGCTCTGCCTCCTCAGGTCCACAACACACCCTGCCGGAGCTCAGCTCCGTCTCCTTCAGCACCAAATATTTTGCCGAATGTTTTGAGTGTAGCCCCAAATGTATTTTGAAAAGTTGACTGACAAATATGAAACCGGACGTCGCTTAGTGTAGCTTCAGGTTCATGGACGCGCTATACTGTCGACATGCTGGGGCAGATGTGTCCCATCGTTTGTGCTCTGTGTATTTCTGCCATAGTTTCGGGTTCCCACCTCCGATGTAGTGCAGCGTACAGCCACTTCCCTAAACGTTGTCTCATTCAGAGACCAGAGTCTCAAACAGGGCTCTGCGTCTATCAGAAGGTCTGAGATCTACCGCATCAGCAGAGCAATCACGTATTGCACAGCAGACTATGGTGCAGGTAGATTATTTTCTGAAATATAGTGACTTTATTCTTGTAATAGCCAATTTTAACTTTATTTTTGACAAAATATCACGACTCCTCCAAATATCAGAGAACACAGTTGGGATTAGTTATATTTTGAATGTGCCCAAAGTTTTGGACATGAGCAGAAATCTTGCTCAAACATCTGAAATATTACAGTCCAGGAGTTTATTAATTCATTAAAATGAATAATGTATCATTGAGGTGAATAATTGTCATATGCACATTTAAGGAGCTTACTTCCTCAACAAAAGATGCAAAAGAGGAGGGAAGAATAAATGATGCCTTAGCTACATGTGTGCTGACCCAGATATAATTAGAAAAGTCGATCTAAAGGAGATTAAATAGATGAAAGCTATACAGAATGCGTAAGAGCTTTATTGCAATATATTCTATTATCTTTTCATATTTGGATTGTAATGTTTCCCTTTACGTAAAGATATTTCAGACATTGATTCAGAAAAAGGTAGAAATAGGTACATAGAAATTCACCACAATGCAGGAAATGAAGTGTTTAATGCTAAAAAAAATTCTGGGGGTGGACCCAGACCCCCCAGCATCATAAGCAGGCCCAGCCCAGCCTGCTGAAAACATGATGGTCTCCACCCAAACCGACATGGAGCCAGGCTGCTATCTGACAACATAACGGCCACACTGAAAGTTAAGTATTGACATTCTGTTGAAAATATCACAGATTCATGCCCCCCAGGTATTGATCCTAATGGCACTTTACAAGTGAATGAATCTGAAAATGTTTTCTGCAGGGTAACATGTAGTACTAGTACTATTCCAGTTATAATCAACAATAGACCATACAAAGTGTTGAATCCCCTAAGTAATAAGAAGTTGACTGCAAACATAGTCAATTTAGCATCCAGTTCACGTCAGCCACAACCTGCCCCAAAAAACGAGACAGTGTCTGTAACTCGACTCAGATCAGTTAAATCACAGGTAACCAAAAGAGGGGCAATACTTAACAACCTAATTGGAATTACAACTACCACTGCAATGATAGAACAGGATAGGAAAATTAGATGCGGTCTACTAAATATCAGATCTCTGTCTTCTAAAGCAATACTAGTAAACGAATTGATATCCGATAATCAAATTGATCTATTCTGTCTAACTGAAACATGGCTGGGCCATGAAGAGTATGTCAGTCTAAATGAAGCCACTCCTCCCACTCATATTAATACTCAAATTCCACGAGGCTCAGGCAGAGGAGGGGGAGTTGCAGCCATATTTGACTCAAACCTGTTAATTAATCCTAAACCTAAACTAAATTATAACTCCTTTGAAAATCTCGTTCTTAATCTTCAGCATCCAACATGGAAAACAGTACAGCCTATTATATTTGTTGTTGTCTACCGAGCACCAGGTCCATATTCTGAATTTTTATCGGAATTCTCAGAGTTTTTATCATGCGTAGTCCTTAAATCAGACAAAGTACTTACTGTGTGTGATTTTAATATCCATGTGGACGTTGACAGCAATAGCCTTAGTACTGCTTTCAACTCACTGCTAGATTCAATTGGTTTCAGTCAGAGGGTGCATGAGGCCACGCACTGTTTTAACCACACCCTCGACCTTGTGCTGGCATATGGCATCAAAATTGAACACGTAATAGTATTCCCGCAAAATCCTTTATTATCAGACCACTTCTTAATAACTTTCGAATTCTTACTACCCGACTATACGAAATTAGATAAAAGCTTCTACACTAGAAGCCTATCTGACAGTGCTATAGCTAAATTTAAGGAAGATATTCCAACAGCACTAAACTCATTACCGTGCCGTAATATAACAGAGGATCTTTATGTAAACTTTAGTCCCTCTCAAATTGATAATTTCGTAGACGGTGCTACGGCCTGCCTACGGACTACTTTAGACTCTGTTGCTCCCCTTAAAAAGAAGACGATGAAGCAAAGGAAACTAGCACCTTGGTATAACTCCCAAACTTGTAAATTAAAGCAAATCTCACTTGAAAGTAAATGGCGTTCCACCAAACTGGAAGAATCTCGTTTAGACTGGCAAGACAGTCTGAAAACCTATAGGAAGACCCTAAGAAAGGCCAGATCAGACTACTATTCATCACTAATAGAAGAAAATAAGAACAACCCAGGGTTTCTTTTCAGCACTGTAGCCAGGCTGACAGATAGCCACAGCTCTATTGAGCCATCTATTCCTATAGCTCTGAGTAGTGATGACTTCGAGTTTCTTTAACGATAAAATTATAACAATTAGAGATACTATTCATCACCTCTTGCCCCCAACCTCTAATGGGTCACCTTTAACTGACAGACTGCTAGAAAGAACGACTAGACCTGACATATACTTAGATTGCTTTTATCCTATAAACCCTCAACAATTAATGCTAAAGGTCTCTTCAGCTAAGCCATCTACCTGTCTCTTGGACCCCATCCCAACGAGGCTACTTAAAGAAGCGTTACCCGTGGTTAACACTTCATTGCTAGATATGATAAATATGTCTTTATTGACAGGTTATGTACCACAGTCATTTAAAGTAGCTGTGATAAAACCTCTACTGAAAAAACCCACCCTCGATCCTGAGGTCTTAGCCAACTATAGACCTATATCTAACCTTCCCTTTCTCTCCAAGATCCTTGAGAAAGTAGTCGCTAATCAGTTATGTGATTATCTACATAGCAATAGCTTATTTGAGGACTTTCAGTCAGGATTTAGAATGCATCATAGCACAGAGACGGCACTGGTGAAAATTACTAATGACCTTCTAACTGCTTCAGACAAAGGACTTGTCTCCATACTTGTCTTATTAGATCTTAGTGCTGCATTCGATACTATTGACCATACCATCCTCTTACAGAGACTGGAACATTTAGTTGGCATTAAAGGAATCGCACTAAACTGGTTTAAGTCCTACTTCTCTGATTGATCGCAATTTGTTAATGTTAACAATAAACCCTCCAATTACGCTAAAATTAACCATGGCGTTCCTCAAGGCTCAGTGCTTGGACCAATTCTTTTCTCCTTATATATGCTTCCTCTAGGCAATATTATTAGGAAACACTCAATTAACTTTCACTGTTATGCGGATGACACCCAATTATATCTGTCAATCAAGCCAGATGAAACCAGCCAGCTAGCTAAACTTCAAGCTTGCATTAAAGATATAAAATCATGGATGGCCTACAATTTCCTGATGTTAAACTCAAACAAAACCGAAGTTGTTGTGCTGGGCCCAAAACACCTACGAACCTCATTAGCCGAAGATATAATTACTCTGGATGGCATTGCCCTGGCCTCCAGTACTACTGTCAGAAATCTAGGAGTTATTTTTGATCAGGATCTATCCTTTAACGCCCATCTAAAACAAACCTCTAGAACAGTCTTTTTTCACCTTCGTAACATTGCTAAAATTAGTAACATCCTATCTCAAAACGATGCTGAAAAACTAGTCCATGCATTCATTACTTCCAGGCTGGACTACTGTAATTCCTTACTATCAGGATGCTCAAATAAGTCCCTTAGGACTCTCCAGCTGATCCAGAATGCTGCAGTGCGTGTTCTGACAAGAACTAAGAAAAGAGATCATATTTCTCCTGTATTAGCTTCTCTCCATTGGCTTCCTGTAAAATCCAGGATTGAATTTAAAATCCTTCTTCTGACCTATAAAGCTCTAAATGGTCAAGCTCCTTCATATCTTGAGGACCTCTTAGTACCTTATTGTCCCACTAGAGCACTACGCTCCCAGAATGCAGAGTTACTTGTGGTTCCTAGAGTCTCTAAAAGTAGAATGGGAGGCAGAGCCTTCAGCTATCAGGCTCCTCTCCTGTGGAACCAGCTCCCAATCTGGGTTCGGGGGGCAGACACCGTCGCTACATTTAAGACTAAACTGAAAACTCTCCTCTTTGATAAAGCTTATAGTTAGGGAGTGAGGAATTGCAGTGAACGCCTAGACCGGCGGGGCAGGATGTACAGCTGCAGACACAGCACCCCTGCTTTTCTCTGCTTCTCTTTACAGTCATCAGATTTACCTATCGTATAATCAATAATATAGTGCCTCTCCTAGTTATGCTGTTATAATTCTAGACTGCCGAGGAAGTTCCTTCTTATGACACGCTCTTTTCTTTTGTTTCCTTTTATGCACATCCTGTCTCAGAAGTGCTTGTTACTAACCTAGCTCTGGGGAGTTTACTCCCCGGAGTCCTTATGTTTCTTCTTCGCCCAGAACATCGCCTCGGATTAGGGCGACACCAAGACCTGGGTCTTGGGTGCAGCTGTGGCTATGGACCTGCTACACCCTGCTACGCTCTGCGATTCCCTGCAATGTCTGGCTACGTCCTGCTGCGTCCACCGCGTCCACCCATGCTCTGCTGTGCCACGCTACATCCCGTACCGTCATAACCCCAACCGTCAGACACCGCCCACCAAGAGTCTGGGTCTGCCGAGGTTTCTTCCTAAAAGGGAGTTTTTCCTCGCCACTGTCGCAATAGCCACTGCTAATGCTTGCTCTTGGGGGAACTATTGGAATTGTTGTAGAGTGTGGTCTAGACCTACTCTATCTGTAAAGTGTCTCGAGATAACTCTTGTTATGATTTGATACTATAAATAAAATTGAATTGAATTGAATAAGTCACCAAACAAATCTGGAAACCAAACCTTGGCCTTTGAGTTACCAGACTAGTTATGATTAGGCCAAATGTTGGCGCCATCTAAATTACATCTACAAACTGGAAGCTAAAATGAACATACACTGGCTATTAACAAGCTGGGCAAGCCAATCGCTGTTTAGCATTACATTCAGTTTATTTAAATGGGTCCGGGCTAAGCCCCGAACCTCCTCAAGTCCTAGAAACGCCCCTGGCACCAAATATTGTTATTCAACTTGAATTATTTTTCATCTCTTGGTAAATACATGGCATATGAGATTGAATAACGGCTAGAGCGATCGAGCAGCTACCACTGAAGTCTTCTGTTCACAGTCTTGAACCTTTGACTTTTTTTTTTCCGGCCGAATCAAATGTTTTATGGTTTAATGAATCATCAACGGAGATACTGAATGCGGGAAAACACTTCAGAAAACAGAGCCTTTAAAAAATGGTGATATAGAAATTGGCCCTGATTCTCTTAAATCAACATAATTTTCTTGTTTAAAAAGATGTTTACATATTTGCCAACCAATATTTTCAAACATGGTCAATTTCATACATTTTCCGAGGGTGAAATCCGTTGCCTGCCTGTTAACATTAGCCTAAAGGTAAAAAAAATAATAATAAGTAAGTGAATTGTAAAGTATTTTTCTTTGTTTGAATAACTAATCAACCCTACCTTACACATTAATACTGAAAAAGGAGCCCCTTTGGTGGAAAAACACATTAAGTCATTTTACGGCGCGATTTTGAATGATGACCATTCACTGTAAATAAGGGCTCCCCCTCCCTACAAAAGCCAATTTAACCACTATTGATGGGTATACTTGAGCATGTGAGATTCAGGATGGAGGAAGAGGAATCTGATGATGCACACTCCCTCAGAGCAGATCCAGACTGAACACAGTCAGACCTGATCATCCACACAGATCTGTACCATTCTGTCTTTCCTACAGAAACAGCAGAGCCACAGTCCAACTCTCTGCAGGCAGCAGCTGCTTTCTTCAGTGTCCAGCCAGGGCCATCCAGGTAATAATCTACTGTAATGTAACTCACTGTTCTCCATTCTCCATCATGGTTCAGCTCCAGTGTTCCTGCACAGCGTCTGGCTCCTCCCACCAACCTAACAGGCTATGAACAGAAGTCAGAGTCATCAGCAAAAGAACAAAGTGAGTTTCATTAGAACAGAAATGAACCAAATCAAAGCTGCAGCTCCTCTTCTACCTGAGCAGGTGAGTCCAACAGCTTTTCCAGGTGAGCAGGTGTTTCTATCTGAGCCTGAGCTTCTATAGTCCAGGAGAGCAGACTCATGGCCTCCACACTGGAACTCTTTGGTCCTCATTGGAGGGTCCACTTCTCCATCGAGTGCCCCATGGAGGACTGAAGGAGGCCCACAGCCAAGCTCCCTACAGACCACCTCTGCATCCTGCTGGTCAAAGTCATCTTCACACACTGAGGACCAGCGCTGGGTAGACTGGTTAGTCTTCACCTCCAGTCTGCCTGAGCACAGACTGGTCCCATTCACCAGCCTGACAGAGTCTGGAGAGATGATGGAAGATAACATAGAGAGAGAAACAACACCAGACACTAAATTAAAAGATGTCATGAAACAACAATTCAGTGATTCAAACTGGACTCAGTTCCAACAGAATTCGAAAGCTGTCAAGCTGAAGAATATGTCCTTTCAGGCTGGTTGCTGGTTGGCCCAGGGGACTCCTGAAGCAGCATCCATGTTTCATATCTACAGATATACATCTTGGTGTATGTTTCATATCTACAGATATATATATCTTGGTGTATGTTTCATATCTACCGATATTTATGTTGATGCATTCAGAAGCTGATTTACTGAGGCAGCAGCTCATCAGACTACGTCATGGCTGCTGGAGAGTCTGCTGCCATTCTAGGTGCTACATGTGTGTGTCACGACTCAGCACAGTTCCAACAGAAGTCGAAAGCTGTCAAGCTGAAGAATGTATCCTTTCAGGCTGGTTGCTGGTTGGCCCAGGGGACTCCTGAAGCAGCAGACATGTTTCATACATACAGACATATATCTTGGTGTATGTTTCATATCTATATATATATATATATATATATATATATATATATATATATATATATATATATATATATATATATATTAGTGCTGTCAGTTAAACGCATTATTAACGGCGTTAACGCAAACCCATTTTAACGGCGTTCATTTTTTTATCGTGAGATTAACGTTCTTTTTGGCCTGGCAAACTTTATAGTTTTTTTCACATGGTGTTGCAACAACTAGTAACGTTAGAAAAACTACAACACCACACCGGATCTAGCTAGACCGGAAACAAAACAATCAGTGAGTAATCAAAATTATACACACTATATTGACTATGTATATCAGCATACGGTTTCAGGACTGGGTTGTTGGTATAGTTTTTTGACTGTTTTTGTCATTTGGGACATTGTCCCCCCCCCCCTTTTCTGTCCAGGAGAATTGTTACATTCCTTATTAGAAAAACGTAAAGGTTACCAATGTCCTGCTGTGTCTAGACCATTTAGTTTGTACTGTATAAGCAAAGTGTTAGTGTTACATCTCAGTTAGGTTAGGTACTTGGAGGAATTGTGCAATAATGACAGATTCACACATTTTTCTTTTGTTTACAGTAAATAAACAATTACAAAAGTCTTAAAGTCAAGTTCATAAAGTAACTTTCTTTGCATTCATTTAATTCCCAAGTAACAAACACTGGTAAGAATGGCTTTCTATTGTTAATATGTACTTAAAAACAGTTCTGAAATGCAAAATAATAGAATTTTATTCATGTGATAAAACATGCGATTAATCGTGATTAACTATAGAAATTTGTCGATTAATCGCGATTAAAAACATTTATCGTTTGACAGCCCTAAAATAAATAAATATATATATATATATATATATATATATAGGGGCCTTTTTGACAGCTTGTCGAGTCGTCTGCTATTCTTGTCTGTCATGTTGCCTCCCCAACAAACTGCACCATAAAACAGGTCACTCACCACCACAGTCTGATAAAACATGTGCAGCAAGTCGCTACAAATGTTAAAAGATCTGAGCCTCCTGAGGAAGGAGAGATGGCTCTGCCCCTTTTTATACCAACCCGTTCTCATTCCGAACTCGGGGAATTTCCGCGTATGGAGGTTGGTTGGGGTGGTGGATGGGTCAAACAAACACAGGACTTTCACCCAGGAGAGCAGGGTTCGCATCCCGCTTGTCACGCTTGCTATAGTCGCTTTTTATTTTCCTCCCGCGTGTCACAGAACCGTACGCCCACCCACGACCCTTTCCTAAACCCAACCATCCCGTTCTTCCCGCGTGTCATGGAACCGTAAGCCCACCCACGACCTTTTCCTTAACATAACTGCGTCAAAAGGGACGGCAATAGTCCCGACCAAGCTCGTTTACTTATAGCGCTAAAGGGACGGCAATAGTCCCGACCAAGCACGTTTACTTATAGCGCTAAAGGAGACTTTTAGCGTCAATAAGAACGACAAAGGCACCTGACCAAGCGTCCGTATTTTACGAGATGAGTGTGAGAACCTGTTGTTTATACAGAGCATCTGTATTACCGTCAAGTCAAGCTTGCTGTCCAGGAGTACACCCAAGTACTTGTAGGTCTGCACAACCTCAATGGCTTTCCCCTTTATGCAGGCCGGCTGGCAGGTTGGCTTTGACTTCCTAAAATCCACCACCATCTCTTTAGTCTTGGTGGTGTTCAGGAGGAGGCAGTTCCTATTGCTCCAGTCACAGAAGTCCTCCACAAGGCTCCCTGTACTCCTCCTCCCGTCCACCTCGCACACATGCCACAACATCCGAGTACTTCTGGATGTGGTAGGACTCAGAGTTGTACTTAAAGTCAGATGTATACAAAGTGAACAGAAACAGAGCCAGAACCGTCCCCTGTGGAGCCCCAGTACTGCATTCTAGCGACCCAGAAACACACTTCCCCAACTTGACAAACTGCAGCCTTGATGTTAAGTAGTCCATTATCAAGGTGGTCAAGGAGGGGGCCAACCCTATATTTATGAGCTTGTCTCTCAGTATGAGGGCTTGATGGCGTTAAATGCACTTGAAAAATCAAAAAACATGATCCTTACATAAGAACCAGGCACATCCAGATAGGCATAGGCCCGGTGCAACATGAAGAGGACCGCATCCTCGACTCTTATATGTTCCTGGTAGACAAACTGAAGGGGGTCTAATTGTTGTGCAACCTGTGGTTTTATGTGGCGGAGAAGCAGTCACTCCATGATGTGGGATGTTAACGCCACTGGCCTGTAGTCATTCATCTCCACCGGGCATCCTATTTTGGGCACTGGTACGAGACAGGATGTTTTCCACAGCACCGGGACTTTCTCTGTCTGTAGACTCAGGTTGAAGAGCTTCTGGATAGACTCTGCTAATTGAGCTGCACAGTCTTTAGTAATTTTGAACACACACCGTCCGGACCTGCGCTTTCCCTATACGCGGTCTCTTTAGCTCCGCCCTCACCTCATCTATTGTTAAAGACAGAGAGGGCTGGACGGATGTTGTAGGATCCACACCTGCCGATGACAGGTGACAGCTACCTGGAGGGGAAGAACAGGATGGCAGAGTCGAAGACACAGGTGTGGGGGCTGCAGATACAGGTTTGGGGATGCAGCTACATAGAGGATACACCGGAGAAGATGAAAAAGCAGCAGCAGAAGGAGTGTCTGAAGTGGGGTAGGTGACAGTGGGTGAGACCATCCCGGCTGGGTCATGGCAGACCCCGGCCCCCTTGTCGAACCTGTTGTAAAACTGGTTGAAGTCATTGGCTTTGTCCACATCCTCCTGAGAAGCCTTGCTGTTCTTCTTTTTAAAGCCAGTGATGTTTCTCATCCGCTTCCACACCTCTTTAATGTTGTTATCCCACAGTTTCCCTTCGACTTTGTTTTTATAGTCCACCTTTGCCTGCTTCAGTGTCCTCTTCAGCTCATGCTGTACCCCTCTGAGCCTCTCTCTGTCTCCATCCCTGAATGCCTACTTTTTATGATTCAGGAGCTGTTTGATGTTACTGGTAATCCAAGGTTTATTATTAGCAAAACAGCATACAGTCTTTTTAGGTATCACAGTGTCCCTACAGAAGTTGATGTAGTCTGTGATGGTGCCCACCCTCCCATCATTTCCCTGGGACTCCAACAGCACCCAGTCTGTGCATTCGAAACAGTCCCTCAGAGCATAGCTGGCCTCTTGTGACCATTTTCTAAAAGAACGAGTAGTAACTGGCAGCTTCTGTACACAAGGTTTGTATGTGGGCTAGAGAAAGACTAAACTATGATCCGATCTGCCAAATGGTTTTAGAGGTACGGCACTATAGGCCTCCTTGACATTTGCATAGAACAGCTCAAATGTATTATTCTCTCGTGTGGGACAGTCCACATACTGCACAAAACCATTCAGATGGGAGGTGAGGGTAACATGATTAAAATCCCCTGTGATTGCAATAAAAGCCTCGGGATGCTGGGTCTGTAGTAGAGCAACAGCCTCATGGATGACGGCACAAGCAGCCGCAGCCCCCACCCTCGGTGGAATGTAAACAACAATGGCAACTACCTGTGAGAACTCCCTCGGAATGTAGTATGGTCTAAGACCGACAGCCAACAGTTCAATGTCCTGACAGCAGATCTTCACATACACAGTAAAATGTCGGGAGTTACACCATCTGCTGTTCACAAACAGAACCAGTCCCCCACCTTTACTCTTGCCACTGACCTTCGCATCTCTATCAGCTCACACAACAGAGAAGCCGGGTAAGTTCACACGAGTCTCGGTAAATCACATCAGACTGCACTCACGGTACAGTCGCTGATTCCTCACGAGTGCCTCCAACTTGTCGCACTTATTAGTGAGCGAGTTTACGTTACCTGTGAGGACTGAAGGCAGAAAGGGCTTATACCTCCACCTCCTAGCTCTTAGCTTAGCCCCTGCTCTACATCCTCGGTACGGCTTACACAGCTCAGCCGGTATGGGATGTCTGGCCCCGTATCTGGTCTTCTGTAGTACCAGAAGTTCCTCTCTTGTGTACACTACTCTTCCCAAAGTAGTATTCATCATACAACACAGGGAAACTCACGCAAAAAAACAAGACATACTACAGAGCTACTCGGACCTGCTCAGATGGCGCATGAGCCGTCATTTGTATGGATTTTATAGAGTTAAATAGGGATGAGGGAAAGAATGCTGTTTTATAATTATTGATGTTCACTATAATGAGTAGAAGTTTTTCCAAGTGATAAATATTGAAAAAAGAACAAATAATGCTTCTTGGAGTTCTGTTTTGTGCCACACAGTACCTTGTTATGTCAGAGTCGGGTCCATCTCACTCCCCCACCTGCAGGACTGGTGACAAACTGTACCAGAAGATTGACAACAACAACAACAACAACAACAACAACAACAACAACCACCACAGTCAGCTGTCAGCAGTCTGGTTGTGAACTTCAGCATCTGTAGATGTACCGTGCCAAACCAAAGAGCCAGCAGCAATGTCCACATGCCCTACCCAAAGCCTTGATTCTGTGATGAACTGAAGACGCTGAAATGAGAGGGCTTCGGAGGGGTCAACCATATGACCCCGAGGCCTGCTTCACCAAAGAAAAAGACACTGAATCCTATCTGGAGGTATGGACAATGGCCAGCAGACGGACTGAGAGAAGGAGGGGGGGAGCTAGAGACCGTCGTGATCTGGCACATCTGACGCACGTGAAGGGAAGTTTGCACCTACAGACACACATTCTGAAAATACACATACACTATTAGGAAAAACTAATATATTAGAATTACATATTCTTACTTTAAAAATAGGGTTACGCCCATGTGAACACACCTATATGAAGGGTTAAGACATGCCTTGAATATCAAGCAAATTACATTTTATAAATTCTTCTTTAAAATTTGCATTGAATTTCCTGTGACAGCTTCCACCAAGATTAGTGGCAACTATGTTAATTCGGTTGGTGTGGCAGGAAATGTTTAAAGTACATTTCACTATTCTATTTTTTCTGTACCAACAACATAGGCTACTTTTGGACATGCTTTATGATTCAGTGCTGCCCAGATAATTTATTGGGAAGTGATCTCATGTAAACATTCGAATTGGATTGATGAAAAGTTGATCAGAATTTCGTTAAGCATAACTTAGAACAATTGTGTGACTATCAGTGGAAATAGTCTGACAAAAACATCAGTAAACTATTTTTGGATGAAGCCTGTAAAATGCACCCTTTACCTTTAACATGATAGAAGGACACTGTGTGTGATAATGTAAATGCAGACAGCTCGCAATCACAGTTATATTTTGATTTTTGATATTTTGACCATTTAGAGAATGTGTGACGTGCACCAACAATACCAAAACAAATTCCTTGTATGTGTTAAAGAACGTACTTGGCAATAAAACCTTTCTGATTCTGATGTTTTACAGGTTCACTAACAACTGAATAGGAAATCGGTTCATTACTGGTTAGAGTGGATGATGTAGATTGCACAACAAGCTAATGTTAACAATTGCATAATATGCTCCACTGGTGGGCCACAGTTAGACCCCATTCAAATTGAACAACCAAAAATGATGCCACAGGTTTGAGTCATTTCTTTTCTGGTGGGCAACAGTGTTGGGTACTCATAGGGGTACATATTATTGGCATATTATCAAAGATGTTGATCAATATTAATAAAGTTATGAATATGGTTATTAATAACTTCATCAAATCAACAAACAGTTAAAACGGGGCACCACCCTGAAACTTCAGGGGCCAATATTGAACTGTGAAATAGTCTCATTAATGGTGTTCCCTGTAAAATACAGATCTTAACTTGGTTAATCTATCTGGTATTCTCTAAAGGAACAAAGGGGGAAGGGTGAAATTCGAGCATGACCTGTGTTCAACCAGCAATTATTACGATAAGTACACAAATAATCACAAACAACTGCTAATTAAAGTATAGTAGAATTTAACTTCAAAATTATCAATGGCCAATCAATAATCCTTTGATCAATTAAAACCAATATACGTTTCTTTTAAGTACAATCAAACAAACCAAACCAGCATGTCTCTGTGAGACACTGTGTGTGTGTGTGTGTGTGTGTGTGTGTGTGTGTGTGTGTGTGTGTGTGTGTGCGTGAGTGTGTGTGTGTGAGTGTGTGTGAGTGAGTATGAAAGAGGAGGGGGTGACGAGGTGTAGTCTAACCAAAGACTACAAAAATGGCTACTCCTGTGAGCTGCACAAAACTATTCAACCCCAAGAGGGTGGAAGTGGGCTGCGTTGCACCGCCACGTGACTAAGCTAGTCAGTTAGCTCCGTTAGCTCTCAGACTAACGTGTGGTTGATACAAAGGCACACACTGAGCTACTTCGCTATGTGAGCGGGGGGGAGAGAGAGAGAGAGAGAGAGAAAGAAAGGAGGGAAAACACGATTGATAGAAAGAAAACACGTAAAACCTTGATCTCTGTGGTGGTAAAAATAATCGCTCTCTCCGTTTACTCGAGATTCTAACTTAACTCGATGTTACAGCAGAATCTGAGGTTTTGTTTAACGATGTTGTTCTGCAGGCGCACAGCTGACTATTTCAGTAATTAACTTTCCTCGGCGGGGAGTAAAAACTACAGTTCACAGTTTCAACACGACTTCAACAATATCTGGATCAGAGATATATTCACAGCCAAACAGATTAATAAATCAACCGCGCATCAGTAGCGCTTATTAATCAGATCACATTAATGTCATAACATGATTGCAGCATTAGCAGTTGTGACATTAATAAAACACACATAAATGTCTCTGCCCAGAAAACCTCAAGCCTTCTTACTGTGTGTTCAGTCCGTTTGTTTCTGTCCATAGATTAAACAGAAAAACAGAACGAGAATCCGGATTGCCCGTCGGCGAGTTCACGGAAAACTTTTCCCTCCAAAAGCAGCAGGAAGGGAACAGTTTAGTCGACTTGAGAAGAAAAACGTTCTTTCCTTCTCCTGCAGATATGAAAAACACTGGCGAGTGGTTTCATAGGATCCACGGTGCTCCCAGCACCGAAATTAAATCCACTTTGTTTCAAAAATGGAAGTTTTAGCACAAACTTGGGCACTGACCTGTTACAACCAGAGTTGAGATGGAAAAGCAAAGATTTTGGTGTGTAAGCCAGTTTTATAGTCTCAGGCCCCATGCTGTGTTTGGAGTCCACTGGTCCAATGGGAATCCAGGACCTCCGGGTGTTTCGGCCATTTTGTGCTGTAACACCTGGGTGCGACTTTTAGGCTGCAAGGTCTGCATGCAGGTTGTTGTTAGAAAATGGGTGATGAACCATCTTTTCTGAGGAGACATGGATCGGAATTTTCCAGTTAGGCCCTTCTTTGTCTCAGGCCCATTGTTTCTGAGCACATGTTGGCCGGAAATCCTTTGTTTGACAAGATAATGTTTAATCCACTACTGGATGGTTCCAACAACAGTAAACAAAAATGATTAATTACTTGTTTTAAAAAAGCATTTTGTTAATTATTAAAGTTGCGGTGACAGACATAGTTTAGCAGCTAGGTCCGACTTCTCTGATGGCTCTCTGATTACAGAGAATTCAGGCATAAATGACCCATTCAAAGACTTCCTAAAAAGCCTGGTTTGGAAGGGAAAGCACCTTAATTAGTAATGTATTAAGAAATGTTATACACATGTTCATGTACTAATTTTAATTTTTATTGAAGATGCAAAGAGTTTAAATTAGGAGGGAATGTTAGAGAAAAATTATGATTTATATTCTACTGTCTTTGATCATATTTAAACAGTTTGCATAGAATGCCATATTATAATGATCACACACTCACAAGATACCATGGAGCCATCGGCTCTCCTTGTGAAAGGCACAGGATGTTTCTGGGAGCAGAGCAGGCAGAGGAGATGCCCAGCTTGAAGATAAACTGGTGACATCGACTTTGTTGTGACTATAGACTTTGTATCACATTCCATGTTGTATTACAAAAGCTGTTGTAAGAGAGTGTTTCGTTAGTCATTGTCTCTACTCTGATGAGTGCGGAGAATGCCTCCTTGTTGGGTTCACAAGTAAAATGAACTTTAATATATCTTCAGTGGTCTCTTTCTATTCTTGATAATGAAATTATTCTAACACATATCTACAGATATATATCTTGGTGCATTCAGCAGCTGAATTTTACTGAGAAAGCAGCTCATCATGGCTGCTGGAGACAGTCTGCTGCCATTCTAGCTGCTGCATGTGTGTCAACCTGGGGACATTACTGTTATAGCTAGGGTTGGGTACCGTTTGAATTTTTACGATTCCGATGCCAAACCGGTACTTTTAAAACGATTCCGATTCCTAACCAATTCCTAAACCGATTCTTGAAAAACTGAATAATGACATCAAAGAAAGGCTCTTTTATGGATTTTTTTTAAAAATTGAAAATTATTTAAATTTAACAATATATTAACGTTTTAAAGTACTTAAATATATAATAGGTAAACCTAAGTCACCTAACATAACTACAATAATTTAACAAATAACAGTTACACTATTAACAAGTAACAACAAAATAAATGTTGTTGAGTTGGTATGCCAAACAGCTTCAAACTTTAGCAGTTCTTTTGCAGAAAAATGACCATATTTGCCTTCTCTGGCAAGATAGACACCTCTCCTGACTTATGGCATTTCCATGCACAGGAGAAAACTCTCTCAGGTGGTGTCCAAGAGGCCTGTACACACAGGTATGAGTTTGAAAGGGCAGACAATTTGGGGAGGCTGTCCCGCTCCCCCACCACCAGGCTACAGGGTCTTGTCCTGAACGATAGACTAGCAGAGCAAGTGTAAAATGTTTACTAGCGATCAAGTGCAGTGAATGGTTAATATGCCTTTATGTCCATTTTGGGGAGCCCAGAGGGAAAATATGGCATTTAAAAAGTAGCCTACATTTACGATAGCTAGCTAACAGTAGACTACAGAGAAAGTGTTATATTTTCACGCCCGTTTCGGAGCGTGTACAAAAAGCCGTCTATCAGCTGTGATTGTAGAGTGCATGTCCGAGAATAGCGCGGACACGCGCTTCACACCGCGAGGGGGAACGTGCGCCACTCGGCAGAAAAGGGAGAAAGAAAAAAGAGTCTGCCGCTGTCCTGAGCGACAGAGGGAAAATATTTCAGTCTGAACCGAAATGAGGAACCGAAATTTGCGTTCTAATACGGTCCCAATACTACCGTTTGCGTATGAACCGGATCCATAGTGGAACGGCTTACCTGAGCAGGTGAGATCCAGGATGGAGGAAGAGGTACCGGATGTTGCACACTCCCTCCGAGCTGATCCAGACTCAACACAGTCAGACCATATCTTCCACACAGATCTGACTGAGGACCCTTTTCTCTCTTCTACAGCGACAGCAGAGCCACAGTCTAAATCTCTGCAGGCAGCAGCTGCTGTCATCAGGGTCCAGCGAAAGACATTCACTGATATCCAGCCAGATTTGTATATTCATCATGAAGCGGAATTATGCTTCAGGAAGCCAGAAAAGGAAGAAGAGGATAAGAAAAAACAAGATAGTGGTAAGTGATAAATTACACTGGATAAAATAGCTCTACTTGTCTTGGTGTAATTTTGCAGCAGGTAGGCTAGCAAAAATATGTTTATGTTGGCTAACGTTACCTGTAACCTGCCTGACGGCAAATGCTGCTTGTAACGAACAGTTGGTGCAACTTTTTTTTCGAACGGACGGAATATGGTTACATACTACTGTAATATGTTTTTTAACGGGATAAGGAAGACGCAGATCTGTTCCAGAATCACTGTTTAACGTATTTAATGACATGCCATTGCTATAGCTTTGTAATAGGTTTTGATGAAAGTGGCATAACGTTAGCATGCTATACTAACTATTCCACCGTGATAATCTATTTACCAAATGGGGGTTAGGAAAACCACACAATAAATTCTGTGCATCAAACATTAGCTTGGGATGTTTTTAAGCATTAGTAACCCAGAACAAAGTGTTAGGAATATCTGGTCCGTCTATCTATGTAATGTTTATAGATGTTTTAAAAATGGTTTCTTAAAGGTTTACAAAAAATGTTTAATCATTACCCGATACCTAATATATTAGATAGATATGTGTGTTACAATAAACTGTTAATTTACAGCACAACTAATAATTAGTAAACATTTAATTATAATTTCATTGTTTGTTAACAGTAAAAAGACTGTTTTTGTTTTTGTTAACTGCTAACAGTTAAATGACAATCAACTAAAGATTAATTAACTATCAATCTACCATCTATTAATGATTGTTATTATAAAGTGTTACAATCTTTTCTTTCTCCCTCAAGGTGCTTTGCTTAAATTTCCCAGCCCTCAGGCTCTTTCTAAGGATACCTCCACTGATGAAGGTAGAGTGAATTTCTCTCACTGAGCTGAGCTGTTAATAGTGACCTCTTTCAATATGCTAACAGTGAAATGGTAAAACGTACTTCACAGTTAATTTCAGATTTATTTTTCACTCATTTTCCCAGCTACACCATCAACTTCATCCTCAACATCAACAGATGCATCACTTCTCAGTGCTGATGTTTCCTCTATAGCACAAGGTACCACCACCACAAGCTCTATAATTATAGCTGATATCCTGCACAGCCCAGAGTTTAAACTGATAAGTGTGTGCTGTCATATTGTTAGAAAAAAAACTGAATTCCCACCAAACTGTGTAAAACGTCACTTTTGCCCATGGACATTTATGGTACAGTGGTGTTTTTTGCAAATGTTCAATTGTTGAAAATGTTCAACTTTTATGCATATTATATGCAACAGCAGTATTTGCACTGTAATTTTTTTTAAATTTATGCACAGTATATGCAACACGAGTATTTGCACTTTAAACATGTTTTATTTATGCACAGTTTATGCAACAGCAGTTTATGCACTGTAAACCTTTTTTTATTTATATAAAGTGTGGGTGAACTTAAACTTTATGGCTATGCTGTGGTTCCTGTAGGCTTTGCGTGCGTGCAGGGCGGGGGGTTGGGGGGGCCTCCATGTCCATTTTGCTTGGGGCCCCCAAATTCCTTCAAACGGCCCTGCACAGAACACAAGTCTGAAAACATAAAGGAAGGCCCTCAGAAATGCCAGATCAGACTGTTACTCATCAATAATAGAAGAAAATAAGAACAACCCAAGGTTTCTTTTCAGCACTGTAGCCAGGCTGACAGAGAGTCACAGCTCTATTGAGCCATCTATTCGTTAATGGTGAAATTATAACAATTAGAGATAACATTCATGACCTCTTGCCCTCAACTTCTAACAGTTCACCTTTAAACGCAGGACTGCTAGAAAGAATGACTAGACCTGACATATACTTAGACTGCTTTTATCCTATAGACCAACAATTAATGTTAAAGGTCTCTTCAGCGAAGCCAACTACCTGTCTCTTAGACCCCATCCCAATGAGGCTACTTAAAGAAGCATTACCCGTGGTTAACATTTCATTTCTAGATGTGATAAATATGTTTTTATTAACAGGTTATGTACCACAGTCATCTAAAGTATGACTGTGGTACATAAACTGTGTGAGTTGTGATAAAACCTCTTCTGAAGCCAACTATAGACCTATATCTAATCTCCGCTTTTTCTCCAAGATCCTTGAGAAGGTAGTCGCTAATCAGTTATGCGACTTTCTACATAGGAATAGTGTATTTGAGGACTTTCAGTCAGGACTTACTCCGGATTTCCACTGGATGCGGAATGTCTGCGGACCGGCTCCGCTGCGGAATAGCTGCGTGCTCCACCGTCCTTAGGCAAAAATAGAAGTTCTGCGTATCAGCTCCGGAGGGCTGTGGACCGCCGGAGCTGGGACGCAGTCAGAACGCAGCCGTTCTGCAGTCAGTGGAAACACACACATTGACTTTAATGGAAACCTAATGACTCCGCCGACATTCCGGAGCGGATCCGCAGCTGTTACGCATCCAGTGGAAATTGCCGGTTAGAATGCATCATAACACAGAGACGGCACTGGTGACAATTCCTAACGACCTTCTAACTGCTTCAGACAAAGGACTTGTCTCCGTACTTGTCTTACTAGATCTTAGTGCTGCATTCGTCACTATTGACCATACCAGCCTGTTACAGAGACTGCAATATTTAGTTGGTTTTAAAGGAATCACACTAAGCTGGTTTAAGTCCGATTAATCTGATCAATCTCAATTTGTTGATGTTAACGATGAATCCTCCAGGCACCCTAAAGTTAGCCATGGCTTTCCACAAGGCTCAGTGCTTGGACCAATTCTATTCTCCTTATATATGCTTCCTCTAGGCAATATTATTAGGAAACACTCCATTAACTTTCACTGTTCACCTATCAATCAAGCCAGACGAAACCAGTCAGTTAGGCCCTAAACACCTCCGTACCTCATTATCTAAAGATATATCTACTCTGGATGGCATTGCCCTGGACTCCAGCACTACAGTCAGAAATATAGGAGTTATTTTTGATCAGGATATATCCTTTAATGCCCTCTTAAAACAAATCTCAAGAACAGGATTTTTCACCTGCATAACATTGCCAAAATTAGGCACATCCTGTCTCAAAACGATGCTGAAAAACTAGTCCATGCATTGTTATGCATTGCATGTTACTTCCAGGCTGGACTACTGTAATTCCTTATTATCAGGTTGCTCAAATAAGTCCTTTTAGACTCTCCAGCTGATCCAGAATGCTGCGGCACGTGTTCTGACAAGAACTAAGAAAAGAGATCATATTTCTTCTGTATTAGCTTCTCTGCATTGGCTTCCTGTAAAATCCAGGATTGAATTTAAAATCCTTCTCCTGACCTACAAAGCTCTAAATGATCAAGCACCATCTATCTCACATCAGAGCTCATAGCACCTTATTGTCCCACTAGAGAACTGCGCTCCCAGAATGCAGAGTTACTTGTGGTTCCTAGAGTCTCTAAAAGTAGGATGGGAGCCAGAGCCTTCAGCTATCAGGCTCCTCTCCTGTGAAACCAGCTCCCAGTCTGGGTTCGGGGGGCAGACACCGTCACCATATTTATGAGTAAACTTAAAACCCTCCTCTTTGATAAAGCTTATAGTTAGGGAGTGAGGAGTTCTGGTGTTCGCCTAGACCGACGGGGGAGGGTGTGTAGCCACAGTCACGGCGCGCCCCCTCCCTATCTCTGCTTCTCTGCAGCTGTTAGTTATGCTGTTATAGTGTTAGACTACCAGGGGGACTTCCTTTGACACACTGAGCTCCTCTCTCCTCTCTCTTTTCATCTGTGTATAAATGCTTGTTACTAACCTAGCTCGGGAGTCCTTATGTTTTCTCGCCCCAAAGTTTTTCTTGGATTAGGGTGGCACCTAAATCATGGTTGCAACTGTCGCTGTGGTCCTGCTAGGCGCCCTGCTACACCCTGCTATGCCCTGCAGTGCTATGCAGTGCCCTGCTTCACCCTGAAGTGCCCTGCTACGCCCATGCTACGCCATGAACTGAGGCTGTTCACTCTGGAGGACAGCTATCAATCCCCTGAAGGAAGTCCGGATAATTTATCAGCTGTGGCAAAAAGTGGGGAAACGTGGATCAACTTCCGTCCTCCAATTCAAGCAATGACAGCAGATCTGGTGAGTGCCTATCCCTACATCTTTCGATATGGTCTATGATCTCTACATCTTTATATACGGTCCATGATCTCTACGAAGTAACAGCTGTAGGGATAACAACTTTAATTAGTTAGCTTACATTGTATGTGTAACGTTGCAGGTGTGTCAACTGCAGCGGCTGTGCAAAAAGGAAACAACATGAATGAGGACAT
The DNA here is from genome assembly GCF_008315115.2 of Sander lucioperca. NCBI lineage: Eukaryota > Metazoa > Chordata > Actinopteri > Perciformes > Percidae > Sander > Sander lucioperca. Next base: position 45,229,722 of record NC_050174.1, read on the forward strand.
AAATGTCAACATAAATATTCCCAAAGAAGTCCCATTCACTGTGTCTTACTTCACTGTCAACAGACATGCTCAGTTTAATGTGAATTAGAGCAGCCAATAGCCCGCTAGCTCACTACAATGCCTCAGCTAATGTATTGTCAACCCGCAGTGATTAAAACAGCAGCTGGGTCATTTGTCCACCTATAGCTAGCGATAGCATGGCAGCACCCCATCGCTGCCCGACTCATAAAATATACGGCTACTACCACAGCCCATAAAGGGAATAAAATGTGTGCCCGGACGGATGGCTTTTGCCAGAAATGTATTCGCTGCAGGAGGGGGAGATACTGTGGTGTTGAGTGACAGACGGAGGGTTGCATTAAATGGCTACAGAGTTTACGTTGCTATGGACGCAGGATTCCAACCGTAGAGATGGAACGGACTATTTTCTTTAGCTGAAGCAATACAATCATATTTAAATCAAGAAACTCCTTTTAAAATCAATAATTTGTGTCAAATTATTGATTTATTTGGTAAGTAGACATGTAATAAGCGGCATAATGTAGAGCTAGGCGGTTGGTATAGTGAATACAACCCCTTCAGGCTGATTCAAGACCCCTCCGCCTGATCACCCTGTCGGGGTTGTATTCACTATAACATCCGCCTCACTCTACATTATCCCTTACATAACTGCCACTGTTCATCACACCAAGAGACAACTGCCCACCAAGAGCCTGGGTCTATCCGAGGTTTCTCCCTGAAAGGGAGTTTTTCCTTGCCACTGTCACACTAAATGCTTGCTCTTGGGGGAATTACTGGAATTGTTGGGTCTTTGTAAATTTTAGTGTCTTGAGATAACTCTTGTTATGATTTGATACTATAAATGAAATTTAATTGAAATAAATTGAAAGTCTGGGATGAATTTAAAGAAAACGTATGCTGTAATTGTCTTTAAGTAACTGGTACCTATTGTGTAATTATTGCATGCTTGAAGTTTAACTAGCTGATTGGTTTCTTCTGGCCTAATCAATAGGTATAAGTTGGTATTATCTGCATAGCAGTGAAACGTTATCAAGTGTTTCCTAACAATTTTGCCTAGAGGAAGCATACTTAAGGTAAATAGAAATGGTCCAAGCACAGAGCCTTGTGGAACACCATGGGTAACTTCATAATGCATGGAGGATTTATTGTATTATTGTTTATTGTCCATTTTCCCTTTTTGTCTTTTTTTCTGTCTGTGTGTATGTGAGCAGTTTGTCCTCTGATTTAAAGATCGACACAAATATTTGAATAATAACACGTCGTCTTTAAAGCAGAGTCCTACCTGAGCTGCACAGCAGCAGCACCAACGGGTGAAACATGTCCAGGTAAAGCATCTCTCTGATCATCCCGTGTGCTGTCCTCAGTGTATATCTACGAACAGGAAGAGAAGGAACTTTACTGGAACAGATTCAATGGCCAAGTAAGTGTGGCAAAAATATGTTATCACAATATTTTTCCAATTAGATTGATAACAAAGTAAACAAGTACAGGTGTAAACAAGGGTCTTTCGCTATACAATAAGAAATATCATTATATATATTATTGCTCATTTTTGAATGTTTTTCATATGGAGCTATGGCCGCAAAAGACGAAACGGTGATTAACAGCAGACAAACTAATGTTACTACTTTTAACTGGACTCAAGCCAGCATGAGTCCGCATTTTCATAGTCAGTGTGGTCGCTGAACGGTCTACTTGTTCAGGTGATGGAAAAGATTAGTTTAGAGGAGGGAGGATGGAGAATAAAGGATGGAGGACGGAGGAGGACTGGTCTTTCTCTGAAACTGGTCTCACTTATTTTTTGTCATTTAGGCCTTTATTGACAGCTTAGACATGAACGGGGAGAGAGAGGGGGAATGACATGGAGGAAACCACGGCCTCTGTGTCGAGGACTGAGCCTCTATATATGGACACACGCTCTACCACTACACCACCCAGGCACCCAACCTAGTCTCACTTTAATCCTGGTCGCAGTCTGAACTCGGGTAGAAATTTTAGCTTTTAGTTAAAAAATTAATCAAGATTAATTGCATGATTGTACATAGTTACCTCTCAATAATTGTCACATACACCAAACGATCCCAGGAAATGAACCTGGTCTCAGTCTGATCCTGGTCTCAGTCTGAACTCATGTAGAAATTAGGGCTGTCAGTTGACATTAACATTTCTAATCAAGATTAATCCCATGGTTGGCCATAGTTATCTCTCAATGAATGTCCCTTACACCGCACAACCCCACGATATGAACCTGGTCTAATAAAATGATAAATATGCAAAGTGCAGGGCACCAGGGTGGCTCACCTGGTGGAACGGGCGCCCATGTATAGGGGTTTAATCCTCGGCGTAGCGGGCTTACGTTCGGCTCCGACCTGTGGCCCTTTGCTGCGTGTCGTTCCCCCTCTCACCCCTTTCCAGTCTAGGCTCTCCTATACAAGTAAAGGCCTAAAAAAAAAAGTGGAGAAAGAAAGAACTGTGGAGCGGTGCGCGCTCTGCAGTTTATGTGACTCGCTGTTTGGCCAGCTGTTCACCTTAGCGCGTGTGTGTAACTAGCTATGTGTTCATATATGTGTGTGTGAGAGAAAGGTTAGAAAAGAGATATATTTTTACTTGGATCTTGGTTACCGATAATGACCAACCCTCTCAGTCAACTCATGTCTGGACTAAAGTGGAATTAGGCGCAGACTCTGAGAATTTCGTCTGACTGAGGGGACGTTCATTATAACCACTCCGGTGTACAGCACCTAAACTCCGTGGAAGGAGCTAGCAATATAGCATTTACAGTTACCCTAGCTACATTATATTCAACACAACATATCAACAATGCACCGTGATCAGAGTACATTCACAGAATAGATTTGACTCAGCGGTCACAATCCTAGATTAATACATTACACGCGCAGCAGTAGCACTGTATTAATCAGATCACATTAATGGTAACACAAAGTAGCAGCAATAGCAAATTACTCATTAATAAAACACACTATTTATCTCTACCCAGACGTAAGCCTTCTTACTGTGTGTTCAGTCCATTTGTCCGTAGGTTTCCACGAAAGAAACGGGGGTCCGTGTCTGCCCGTCAGCAGATCACGAAGTCTTTCTTCACGGGCAGTGAAAGACAAGCTAGAGTCGACTTTGAAGAAACCGTGTCCGATTTCCTTCTAGAGAACGTGTTGTTCTCTCTGCAGTTTTGAAACATGATGTGTGTTACAGAATCCAGTAGTGTTCTTCCAGAACACCGAGAGATAAATCCACTTTCGCCAGAAAGTGGAAGTTTTGGCACAAGCTTGCGTGCTTCCTGCAGCAACGGGGTTGCTATGAAAGACTGAGATTTCTGTGTGTCATGCTGTAGTGACCAAAGTCACAGGGCGAAAGACGAGAAGTGGGGGGTGAAGAGGTTATTTATAGGTCAGGCCACCAGACCTGGCTCTCTGCTGTGTTTATGGTCCCAGGAGCCAATGGGAATGGGTGCAACTTTTAGGCTGCAAGGTCTGCCTGCAGGCTGTTGTTAGAAAATCGGTGATGAACCATCTTTCCTGAGGAGACCTGGATCGGAATTTTCCAGGTAGGCCCTCTTTGTCTCAGGCCCATTGTCTCTGAGCACATGTTGGCTGGAAATCCTTTGTTTGACAAGATAATGTTTAACCCACTCCTGGACGGTCCCAACAACAGTCTGATCTGACCACATTCATACCTGGAAGCTGCCCAGTACTACCACAGTCTGATCTGACCACATTCATACCTGGAAGCTGCCCAGTACTACCACAGTCTGATCTGACCACATTCATACCTGGAAGCTGCCCAGTACTACAACAGTCTGATCTGCTGCCACTGAGCAGCTCCACTGGAGCAGCTGGAGGTTGAGGGCACCTCAGTGGTGGTAATGAGGGAGGGACAAGCGCTGCTCTTTCACTTTCACTGTGTGTGTGTGTGTGTGTGTGTGTGTGTGTGTGTGTGTTTCAATGTGCCTGCTTCATTGGACATAAATTAGGAAACACCCTTGAGTGCAGGATGAGTCATTTACAGGAAGAGAACAGATCACGATGATGATGTAATATAACCAGACGTATAAAGTACTAGGGACCCATACTTGAGTAAAAGTACAAGTGCTCTATCAAAAAAGTGACTTGAGTAGAAGTTGAAGTGCTCTTCAAGCACCACACTTAAGTAGAAGTACAAAAGTTTTCAACATTTTTTGTACTTAAATATTGCAAGTAGTTTATTTGAAAATTTACTACTCAAGTACTGAAAGTAAAAGTACAAGTATTGTGTTATGTAGTTATTAAAGAAAGCAGTCAAAAGTTTGATTATCATATTGTTTATATTATTTCAAATGTTTAGCCTAAAGGACACTCACAATTCCTTTGGCTGTAGCCCAATGATTTAACAAATATTAAATATATTATGAACATCCTCTCCAGCACAGTAATGATTAAAGCCCCCCAAAAACGTATCACACACTAGCTAGTAAACATGTGATGAACAGGAAAGTTAGCAAGCTAGCAAAATACAGATAAACTAATAGCTTCACATCGCAGGGTAAAACGGTTAACATTCAGTACTCATTGCAAACTGAAACAACTCAGGAATAGCTTAATCTGCTGCAACAATAGCTATATAGAAAGAGTACAAACTTACATCGTCTCTGATTGCGATCTCGGGGATTTCTTACGTAACTAACGTAGCCGTAACTACACACACTGTAACCTACACAGTCTCCGTAGCGTGAGGAATTCACAACAGTAACGAGTAACGATGCAACACATAAAATATACATCGGAGTAAAAGTATTAAACTCATCGAAAATATGTACTCAAGTAAAAGTGGTAGTAGGAGAAAAAATAATACTCCAGTAGAGTACAGATACAGCCTTTTAGTACAGTAATAGTACAGTAGTGAAGTAGTTCTACTTCATTCCTATACATCTCTGAATATAACAAGAGATAAATGACACACTGTTCAAAATAAAATATGTGAAATTTTATTTATTCAAAACAGCAAAAATCTTTGTTGATCAAAAAGTAAAACATGTTCTTGGTTTAATAAATTGGTTTAATTTCCTGACAGATTAAAACACAGAAATACAGATTTAAACAGCAACATTACATTTTCAAGGTCAATTTTATTACAATTACTTATTTTATGCTTTTAAAACTTATTCATTTATTTATTACATTTAACTCTTTAAATGATAAAATATTTACTTTTGTTTCATTACAAAAACTAATTCAGAGGTTTGTGTTCTGTTTTTCTCAGATTCAATCTTCAAGAATTAATTTCTTTGAATCAGAAAAAAATACTTCACCTGTGTCTGGGTAACTTCCTGTTAACTTCTTGGAAAGTTTTAGTCACAGAGAGGAGAAGCCCCGCCCCTTCCTGTGTCCACCACAGGACTTTATTTTAGTGAAAATGTGTCCGGTAGTGAACAGGGAGAGACAGATAGTATTTTTTATCAGGGGAGATTTTAGCCCTTAACTTGATCCCGGCACCCTACAAAATAATTATTTTAAAAACTAAAAGTCTGTGTTTGACGAGCTACCACGAAATCAGCTTTTGAGCGGAGATTCTGGTATCAAACAACACCAGCCACATTAAGGGAAGTGGTCATAACATGCCTTCAAAGTCTGCAAAGCTGTTTAAAGTGCTCATATTATGCTTTTTGGCTTTTCCCCTTTCTGTTATATTGTTATATATCTTTTTTGTGCACTTTATAGGTTTACAAAGTGAAAAAGCCCATCCAACAGTGAAAGTGAAAAAGCATCTCCAACAGAAAGCACTGTTCACAAAATGCTCCAAACAGCTCTATTGTAGTCCAGCCTTTACTTCAGAGACGAACGTGCGTCACTTTGTAACTCACGTTATAATGCTCGTCTAGCTGCTAACGTAGCATACCCTCATACTCTGCTTCTGACTGGCTAGTAGTCCTTACCTAGGTACTGTCAGGGCACGCCCTCATACTCTGCTTCTGACTGGCTAGTAGACCTTAACTAGGTACTGTCAGGGCACACCCTCATACTCTGCTTCTGACTGGCTAGTAGTCCTTACCTAGGTACTGTCAGGGCACGCCCTCATACTCTGCTTCTGACTGGCTAGTAGTCCTTACCTAGGTATTGTCAGGGCACGCCCTCATACTCTGCTTCTGACTGGCTAGTAGTCTACCTAGGTAAGGCAAGGCAAGGCAAGGCAACTTTATTTATACAGCACATTTCAGCACAGGGTGACTGAAAGTGCTTTACATAAAACATTAAACATTAATAAGCAAAGAGCAAGATAAGAAATAAAAAATAAAGTGAAATATTGACGAATACAAATATAATACAAGATAAAATACAACAATACAATTCACAGTTCAGTATAAAATTAATACGAAATAAAATACAAGAATACAATTAACAGTTCAATATAAAAATTAAGAATAGGCAACATCAAAAAGAATTGTCTTTAGCCTTAATTTAAAAGAGCGGAGAGTCGCGTCTGACCTGCAGCTTTCTGGAAGTTTGTTCCAAATATGTGGAGCGTAAAAACTGAACGCTGCTTCCCCCTGTTTAGTTCTGACTCTGGGGACAACAAGCAGACTTGTCCCAGATGACCTGAGAGGTCTGGGTGGGTCATAGTGTAGTAACAGATCAGAAATATATTTTGGCCCTAGGCCATTTAGGGATATATATACCAGCAGAATTATTTTGAAGTCTATTCTTTGAGGCACAGGAAGCCAATGTAAAGACTTGAGAACTGGAGTGATGTGATCCACTTCCTTGGTCTTAGTTAGAACTCGGGCAGCATCATTTTGAATCAGCTGCAGCTGTCTAATTGATTTTTTTTGGGAGACCTGTAAGGACACTATTACAATAGTCAAGTCTACTAAAAATAAAAGCATGGAGAAGTTTTTCTAAGTCCTGCTGAGACATAAGTCCTCTAATCCTTGATATAGTCTTAAGATGGTAATAGGCTGACACCTCAGTTTTTCCTTCATTTAATTTAAGAAAAATTTGGCACATCCAGTTGTTGATTTGTTCAATGCACCTCATTAATTTCGGTATTGGGCTATAGTCTCCTAGTGTTAAAGTTATATAAAGTTGTGTATCATCGGCATAGCTATGGTGACTTATTTTATTGTTTACCATAATACGAGCTAGAGGAAGCATGTAGATGTTGAACAGAAGAGGTCCCAGAACCGAGCCTTGGGGAACTCCACACGTCATGTTTGTATATTCAGATACGTAATTGCCTATAGACACAAAGTAGTCTCTATTCTTTAGGTAGGATTCAAACCTGTTTAGAACTGAGCCAGAAAGGCCAACCCAGTTTTTTAATCATTCTAGTAATATGTTGTGATCAACCGTGTCGAATGCAGCACTGAGATCAAGCAACACCAAGACTGAGGTTTTGCAACTATCTGTGTTTAAGTGGATGTCATTACAGACTTTAACAAGAGCTGTCTCAGTGCTGTGGTGTGGTCGAAAACCAGACTGGATGGCATCAAAACTGTTGTTTACTGACAAGAATAAGGTAAGTTGTTGAAAGGCCGCTTTTTCAATGATTTTACTTAAAAACGGAAGGTTTGATATCAGCCTATAGTTGCTCATTAGTGATGTGTCTAGATTCTTCTTTTTTAAAAGTGGCTTGATGACTGCAGTTTTTAGGGCCTGTGGGAAGATACCAGAAAGAAGAGATGCGTTTACAATCTGTAGAACATCTGAAGCCAAACAATTGAAAACACCTTTGAAAACGTCTGTTGGTAGAACATCAAGACAACAGGAGGAGGTTTTTAGTTGTTTCATAATGTCTTCCAGGTTGTTGTGGCTAATCTTATGAAATTGTGTCATATTGGGACCTGTTTTTCCTGGGCACTGTGACAACACAGGTCCTGTGCCTGATATGGAGGCACTAGCTGTTTGTCTAATTTTCTGAATTTTATCTGTGAAAAAGATGGCAAATTCATTGCAGGCCTTGGTGGATAAAAATTCAGATGCTACTGGCACCGGAGGGTTTGTTAATCTATCAACAGTAGCAAACTAAGCACGTAAATTATTATTGTTTCTGGCAATAATCTCAGAACAGAAGGACCGCCTTGCATTCCTCAGTTCCTAGATACTGTCAGGGCACGCCCTCATACTCTGCTTCTCATGGCTAGTACCTTACCTAGCTACTGCGCATGTGCGACTCCCAACAAAGATGTAACAAAAGTGAGATGCCTCACTCGGTAGCTAAAACAGAGAGCTCAACACACAGGGTGAAAAGAGGAGCTGCAGCACAACAAAAAAATAAATAATAATATTATCAACTTTTCCCTGTTTTTGCATACTGTGGTAGCTACCTATTAGTCTTGGCATTGTAGAAATTGGATCCCAAGAGCCCAATTTATTCAGTATTAGCATAATACCATTTCAGTTGTAATACCACCTCACCTGTGGCTCAGCTTAAAGGAAGTTTCATCAGAATTGTTGTGTGTCTTTCTAGTTACATATTCAGTTTTCCCTACCAAGATGGTCCAAAGTTATGTTAAAATGCATAGTAACCCCCCCCCCCCCAAAAAAAAAACCCTCTGGACTCTGAAGTTGCTGCTGTTGCATTTTTGCACATCTTTCTGCTCTACCACAACACATCATATACATTTTTTTGCTGCTTGTGACATTCTTGTGTTTTTGTCTTGTGATATTGTTGCCGTTTATTGTTTTAGTGTTAGGAAAAATGTCCCTATCTGTTGAGCACTTTTTTTTTTATAACTCTTGTGGTAGGAATGTCTTGTCTTAACTGTCGTGCATTTTTCTTCTTCACCGTGGGATGGTGAGAAACAAACTCTCGATTCCTCTGCATGTGTAGTATATGTGACGTGACGTGACACGCGGGACACGATCCCCGGTCTCCTGAGGGAAAGTCCTGTGTTTCACACTACAGTCTGTAGGTGGTGCCAGAGGAGCCTGATGTTTTTTTTTTAAATGACCTGCTTCATGTAGTTCTACTGGAACATAGGGTCAGTTTCAGCAGATATGACAGAAAGTTAGTTTTATAAGTCTTACCTACTGCATCTTTATGTAAAAGTCTGTAGGTATCATTAGGAAAATGTAGTTAAAGTTGTAACGGTTTGACCTTGCCGGGGTGCCAGTCAGAGGGAAACTCTGACAATTTTATATTTTTAGTAAAGAGGTCAAATATACACAGGACTATTTTCATTTAGCCCCTACTAACAACCACAGTAACTCATAAGGTTTCAGCAGACACAATAAACCCCACCAACACAATTACAACAGATCCTTTTCCTCTCTAAATCACAACCGTTCTCTTCAGGTCCCTAGCAGAACCCTCAAACAAAAAAGAACAGTCAGGCCCCCCATGAGTCATCATCACCAACATAGTGAAGCCTCTTGCTTTCAGTTGACAATCTTTGATTGCCTCCTTAGTGTAGTTACCTCCGACTATGGCCAATACTCTGACGTCACTCTAGAGACTGTAGAGCTGTGAGCGTGGGGTTGGGGTTTTCCGGTAGAATTCCAGAGGAAGAAAGGAAGACAAGTACTCTGTTTAGAACGAGGCTAAAGAAAAACGGGACCTTTTACTCTATGCCAAGGGCTGGCAAGCTACCGAGTCACTCACTGGACGGACCCAGCCTCTTCCTCTTCCACGGGAAAACCTCAGCGCCCTTCCCTTAGCTTGCCATTGCCAGTGTAATTAAGGAGGCGGACTGGGGTGTGTCTGTGACGCAAGACATGTAGGACCAAAAAAGCGGCGATCGCTACAAAGTATTAAAAGTACTGGAGTAGATGTACTTAGTTGCATTCTGCTCTCCTGTGATTCCTCACTGCCGTCCTTTGTCCACTTGAATCCTCTCAACGGCAGCGTGGGAACCACACACTCGTCCTTCAGCTTCCTCAGCCCGATCCAGAAGGTGAACTCGCTGCGATGTGGAGCCGCGGCCGGCGCCTCCAGGACGTTAGTGACTTCCTGCTCGGTGGCGAGCGTGGTGAGGATGCAGGCAGGGTACAGTAGTGTTTTTTGGCACTGGCAAACTGCCCGGGGCGGCATTTTTTCATCTCACATGGGGGGCGGCACGATAACTAAAGCTGCAAAGCGGTTTTCTGTTATCTATCATTTCACTGTGTGGGGAATTGGCAAATCTAACCCCTCTGATAATGCAGGCGCCCTGCTTGCTGAGAGAGGAGCATCTCACTGCAGCGAGACGTAGCCTACTTGTGCACAGAAGCCTTGTGAGAAAAGAAAAGGGGAGGGCGTGGGGGACAGTTCTCCTCTGGTTCCCGCAAATGGAACAGTCCGGACAAGGGGGGGACGGGGGACCACAAGCCTCCTTTAGCTTGCACTTTTATGCATGATAAGAATCTATCAGAGATCTACCCCAACTTTTGGACTGCTCTCAGGATTGCCCTTACTCTGCCAGTCACTGTGGCTCAAGCAGAGAGGAGCTTTTCAAAACTAAAGTTGATCAAGTCATACCTCAGGTCAACCATGCCCAGGAACGGCTCACTGGCCTTGCCATCATCAGTATCAATCACTCAATAGGGGAGCAGATTTCATACAATGACATCATTGATGATTTTGCATCAAGGAAGGCCAGAAAGTTCAGGTTTTAGTTTTAGTTTGTGTTTTTCTGTTCTCTTTAGTGTGTTTTCACATTTCTGTGATGAAGGATTTGTGGAAACCAACAAGATGTAGATTGTTTAGGAAGTATTGTTCAGACTTTTAAGGAAATTTCTGCTGCCAAAGTCAACTGGGCCAAAAGTGAGGCCCTGGCAGTGGGGAGCTGGGCTGGAGGCCTCCCTCAGCTTCCTGGTGGGTTGACCTGGAAGAGGGGGGGTTTAAAGTACCTGGGGGTTTATCTGGGGGACCAGAGATCCACGGATAGGAACTGGGAAGGAGTGATTGAGAAGGTGGAGGGGAAGTTGGGAAAATGGAGGTGGCTGCTTCCCTATATGTCCTACAGAGGCAGGGTGCTTGTCATTAACAATTTGGTAGCATCCAGCCTCTGGCACAAGTTAAAATGTATGGAGCCCCCTGCTGGTCTGTTAAAAACCATACAGTCCATTATTTTAAAGTTTTTTTGGGACATGATGCACTGGGTTCCCAAATGTGTTTTATATCTGCCAAAAGAGGAGGGAGGGCAGGGTTTGGTGGACTTGGAGAGCCGGACTGATGCTTTTAGATTACAGTTCATACAGAGGTTTTTATATGGAACTGATGATGTCGTCTGGAGGCCAGTAGCCAGCACCATTTTAAGGGGGGTTGCAGGTCTGGGTCTTGATGCTTCTTTGTTTCTAGTAGACTGTGGTTTTATCTCTTTGTGTGACTTGCCTTCTTTTTACCAAGGACTTTTTAAAGCATGGACACGTTTTAAATGGACCAGATTAGAACCTGCAGCATCTCTGTTCTGGCTCCTGGAGGAGCCTCTGGTGTGGGGGGCCCGGCTGGATCTCAAGGATGGCAGCAGACCTGGACTCACGGAGAGGCTGATGAGGGCTGGAGTGACTACGTTAAAGGGGATCGTGGAGGCTGCAGGTCCTGGCTTCCTGAACACCGAGGCAGTGGCCTCTCTGCTGGGTCTGAGGTCGGCTCGCCACACCAGAACTATTCTGAACGAGTGGATTAACAGACTGGACAAAGGAGAGACAGAGATGCTGCGGGACTATTTTAATGGGACAGAAATGCCCGTTTCTGGAGACCCTTTTCCAGACATTGGTTTTTTAATTAACAACACTGACTCACTAGCACATCATACGCCACATGTTGCTGATTTTCATATGCAGACTGGGAAAGGTCTGTATAGGAACTGTGTTCTGGCCACCCACAATAAGAAGCTGAGTGAGAGGAAGGACATGGTGTGGAAGGACAGACTGTTGAAAGACAGGAAACCAGTGTGGAGAGTCTTGTACAAGCCTCCCCTAAACAAGAGGTCAGGAGACCTGCAGTGGAGGATCCTCCACGGGGCTCTGGCCGTCAATGTGTTTCTGTCTAAGATTAATCCCACCGTGTCCTCCACGTGTCCATTCTGTCTCCACCCTGAGACCATTAGTCACTGCTATCTGGACTGTTACAGGCTGAAACCTCTTTTTAACATTTTAAAAACTGTGTTTTTAGATTGTGGAGAGGTTTTTAGTGAGACTGCTTTTATTTTTGGTGCTGGCTACAGAAAGACAAATGCAAATAAGTGGAAAATGTTGAATTTTATTGTGGGTCAGGCAAAAATGTCAATTTATAAAAGTAGGACAAACCAGATAGAAAATGTGAGTGGACTAGAGCTGACGAAACTGTATGTGTCTCTGGTGAAGGCCAGAGTGAGAGTGGACTTCAGGTTCCACTCTCTGATGAAGGACATGCAGCAGTTTTTAGACCAGTGGTGTTTCTCCACGGCTCTGTGCTCTGTGGAGGACGAGGAGCTCATCTTTCATTCTGTGTTTTTATGAGATTATTATTTGTATTATATGTGGCTTTATTTTATTTTTTTGTGCATCTAAAAACAATATGATGTTCTGGTAGAAAAGAAAATGTTTTTCTGTAAATAAAGGTTTTGTAAAAATCAAAATCTCTCTCTCTCTCTCTGTCTCTCTCTCTCTCTCTCTGTCTCTCTCCCTCTCTCTCTCTCTGTCTCTCTCTCTCTCTCTCTCCCTCTCTCTCCCTCTCTCTCTGTCTCTCTATCTCTCTCTGTCTCTCTGTCTCTCTCTCTCTCTCTCTGTCTCTCTCCCTCTCTCTCTCTCTGTCTCTCTCTGTCTCTCTCCCTCTCTCTCCCTCTCTCTCTGTCTCTCTATCTCTCTCTGTCTCTCTCCCTCTCTCTCTCTGTCTCTCTCTGTCTCTCTCTCTCTCTTTCTCTCTCTCTCTCCCTCTCTCTCTCTCTCTCTCTCTCTCTCTCCCTCTCTCTCTCTGTCTCTCTCTCTCTCTCTCTCTCTCTCTCTCTCTCTCTCTCTCTCTCTCTCTCTCTCTCTGTCTGTCTCTCTCTCTCTCTGTCTCTCTCTCTCCCAGTTTGTTTCCCACTTAAGTTTTTCCTTCACAGTAGCTCTGCCTCCCTACAGAACAGGAAGTGTGTTGCATCTTGATATGGCGAGTCGGCTTCCTCCAGAGAAACGCCTCCACTGAGATTCAGAAACCATTTGATGTTTGTACCAAATCTCATTCAGATTTTCATTGTTTCTGAAAGTGAGTATATTTGACACAGAGTCCAGATCCCAACCTGCGGCTGAGTATCTGCTCTGTGATTGGTCAGAGGGTCCTGTAGATTTATTTCTTATTATTGATGAGTGGTGCTAAAGAAAAAACTAGGGCTCGGAAATGCCAATAATTGATTTCCTGATTGGATAATAATCAGGTTTTTTTATTGGCCGGGAGGTCCTTAAGTTCAAGCGCTGGTTGAGGAGCTATCAAATAAGGGCCATGAGATGCTGCCATAGACATGATAAACATAGCTGTAGCTTCCTTGGTAGGCGGGCTTTGCAGCAGGAACTTGACCCTCCCTTCAACAGCAGTACATGTTCTATGACCCTCCAAAATGATTGGGAAAAGAGGCATGACCCTCCCTAACAATTTATTGATGCCTTCTGTACTGGTTTGCACTTGGCAAAGATGTAAAGATGCCCATTTTTTTTTTTACAGCCATGACATACACATGTCTAGTATATGTGAAGAAATTGACAAATAAAGCTGACTTGACTTAACTTGACTTGACTAGAATAATGTCCAAAAGAATTACGTTAAAAGAGTGCGATCCTAAAGCTCTGATCCTAGAATCACACAATATACGTCACTTCCGTGAACTACGCTTAGCTGGCTAGCTAAAAAAGTTGAAAACATCAAAAATGTCGATTAAAGGGGTTAAAAAAACGTAGAACAAATTACAAAAACTTTGGGAAAAGCAACAGACATCATGCGTGTAATTCATGGCTCAATTCAAGACAGGATCTAAACATTATCGGTCTCTCCCCGTTCACTACCGGACACATTTTTACTGAAATAAAGTCCCAGGGTGGACACAGGAAGGGGCGGGACTTCACGGGGATACAGCTACGGTAAGTTTAGGCACCAAAACAAATAGTTTAGGAAAGAGATGGTGGTTTGGGTTAAAACACTCCAGAGGAACGAGCACATGTTTCCTGGTTGAAAGTATTAAAATGATATTATGTTATTTGTTATATTCATTGTAGAGTCTTTTAACAACTCCTATATTAGGCCAATGAGGTGGGACCAAGGAAGAACTTGCTTTGACGCGTGTTCTGGGCTGCCAATAAATTTACATCCATACATTGAATATCTTTTAGTGCGGTTACCTATTTATTCCAAGACGGCCTGCTCAGCGTAGCACAGTTCATACAGTCCATTTAATTTCTCATTTAGTTCCATTAACCCCTTAGCGTTCTGACGGCCCGCCCACGGGCCGTCGGCGTCTTTCGAACACGTGTTGCTATGTATACAACTCCTATGTTTAAGTAGTTACTCATGCCATACATCTTTGGAAAGCTACAACTCTTGTGATTTCACTGATACAAACTATTCCAAGACATGATAACAACAGCAGGTACAATCATCGCCTCTGTCTGAGTAACAAACAACTACAAAATTGAGGTAACTCACCTTTGAAGCCTCATTGTAATCCACAGATCCATAATATTCTGACAAAAACGGTCTTGTTACATTGACAAAGGTCCAGACGATCAAATCCAGTAAACTATTTAGTCCAAACATATTATGACATTAAAATATATCCACGGACAGCTGTTTTTAAATTTCAAATTTCGCGGCAGTTATTTAATATTTTACTGTATTTCCTGGAGTAAATCTTGTTTGCATATATTTTTTTGCCGGTATCTGATATCAAAATGGCCCCTGCACTCTGACCTTTCGATTGACACCTCACTTGAACCAATAGGACCTTCCTGGTCTCGTCTACAGCCTAGAATAGCCAACGAGTGCCTGCGGTGAAAGAAGGTGCACGCCTTTTTATTTTGTGCCAATTGCAACCGGTTGTGCCAATGACTGACGTTTTGTATAGCCAATGAACGGGGAACTGATGCTTTCGCGGGTAGTTACAATCCTAAACAAAGGAATGATCTGTGTAGTGCAAACACCGATAAAAACACGGCCCACTACTTTCTACATCCTAAACCAAAACCGAACGAGAAATTGAGAATGGCGAAAATTAGCAAGTCAAGAAGATATACCCTCCAAGAAGCAGTGGAGGAATGTACTCGGCCACGTGAAAGCGACAAGTCAGAGGAGGAAATGTCTGAGAAAGACAGTGAAATGTCTTGCATGGACTCCGTGGCAGAGGACATGTTCCTAGAGGGAGGAGACATTACTCTCGACAAGTGAGTATTTTACTTATATAACGTTACTGTATAATTAGACAGGCTGTGACCTGGAGCTCACCGTCTGCTTCAGTTTGACTATTGAAGAGTGTTTAGATGATTTAAATGTTTACTAATTTAGAGAATGGATAGTTCGCCAAGCTAACCTTAGCTTGCTAATTTCACCAAGCTATCATGCTAACGTTACACTAAACGAGCCAGACAAAGTTGTCTCTCATCTAAACCCTGCTCTCTACTCTGCTTGCTGAGAGCTCCACAGCTAACATTACACATTTGTTGCACCACATTTACTGCAAGAAGTGTTGCAAACGGAAACGTTTGAGTAAATACTGCGTCACAAGTTTGCAGCTGTTATTGTATTTATGTAAATATCTATGGTAATATCTACACATTTAATATTTTTCGTTGACTTAGCATTCAGAACATTATTTGTAATTACTGTTATTTCTTTATTTTCACATTATAGGAAATGTGATGTAGATATGGATTGGGAGCCTGCTACATCTGCACCAGTGAGCAAGTGGCCACATGGAGTGGAGCAGCAGGACAGTTCATCAGGTGATGAGCCTCATCTTCCAACTCCTCTGAACAGCAGGAGACCAAGAGGTAGAGGACAAGGTAGAGGAAAAGGGAGAGGCGTGGAGCAGCAGGACAGTTCATCAGGTGAGGAGGCTCATCTTCCAACTCCTCAGAACAGCAGGAGACAAAGAGGTAGAGGACGAGGTAAAGGAAAAGGGAGAGGCTGCAGTCAAGCCAGATCAAGCAGCCCATCTGAAGAGAGGTGGAATGATGTCGATGTCCCAGACATCACACCACCACAGCCCACCTTCAGACCCAGAAATGTCCCAGGACCCCAGCTCATACGTACTGCTACGTACACAGCCCTGCAGTTGTTTCAACTGTTTTTTACCAACTCTGTTTTGAAGACAATACTTCAAAACACCAACCACTGTGGCTCAACACACCATTCAACACCCTCTATCCCGTGGATTGATCTGACATTGCAGGACATGTTTGCATTCATGTCTTTAATTGTTTACATGGGTGTAGTCAAATGCTTTTCTTTCACTGATTACTGGCGTGGGGGTCATCTTTATAGCTTGCCGTTCCCGAGACGGGTAATGACCGGTAAAAAGTTCCTCAGGATCTCCCAATCCCTTCACCTCAGCAGCTCTGTGGGTGATGCTGCTAATGAGGAAAGGAGAGGCACAGGAGCCTACGACCGTCTGGCTAAGATAAAGCCGCTCTACGAGGAGATGAGGGACTCCTGCAGAAGAAACTTTCACCCTGGCCAGGAAATCTCCATTGATGAGCGAATGGTTGCCTCAAAAGCCCGCACTGGTTTGAAACAATACATGAAGAACAAGCCTGTTCGCTGGGGTTATAAACTCTTTGTTCTGGCAGACTCCAGGAACGGTTTATACATGGGACTTTTTTGTTTATGAGGGAAAGTGCCAGGGAAACAGTGGTAAGGGACTCAGTTATGAGGCAGTGATGGAGCTAATTGATGTACAGTTGCTGGGCACCGGCTATAAGGTCTTTGTAGATAATTTTTATACAAGTCCAATCCTGTTTCGTGACCTCCTTCTGAAGAGGATCTGGGCATGCGGAACCATCCGCACAAACAGAATCGGATTCCCAAGGTCAAAGGTCAACATTCTGGTCTCAAAATCTCCTCGTGGCAGCATACGTTGGATCAGGAATGACTCCCTGCTCTTTGTTCAGTGGCGAGACACAAGGGATGTTTTTCTGTGCTCAACCCTCCACACAGCCCACGCAGAGGACACAGTGCAGAGGAGGGTCAAAGCTGCAGATGGGCAGTGGCAGTTGAAGGACGTCTCAGTTCCACCAGTGGTGCAGGACTACAACCGGTACGTACTATATATTCAACTACATTTTCATGTATGCTCTTGGAAATGTTATATTTGTCTGCTGTATACATTAATGTTTTTGTATACTGTCTGTTCATCTACTGTAGGTGCATGGGTGGAGTGGACCACTCAGATGCCCTCATAGGGTATTACAAAGTCCTGCACAAGACCCAACGGTGGTACAAGACTCTGTTTTACCACTTCATGGACATCGCAATTGTGAACGCCTTCCTCCTCCAGAAGGACCTTGCAATTGGCAAAGGAGAGGTACCTCTGCATCAGAAGGCGTTCAGAGAGACGCTCGCAGTGGAGCTGGCAGAGGCGGGGTCTTCCTCCACAGCCACACCCGGACCACCTCCTGCTCCACGTGGAGCACATCACAGGCCAGTGCATATCAGTGGGCACAGCACTGCTGGTCGGCTGAAGTGCAGGCAGTGTCATGCAAAGACACCAGTGAAGTGCTCCTCCTGCGATATTCCTTTGTGCTTTGTCGCTGGCCGTGACTGTTATAATGACTGGCATGTTGCCAATGACCTGTAATTGTAAATACTAGTACAGTGCCTGTTGAAATTGTGCCTGCACCACATATCGGCGTTCATCAACCACCAGACCCGGTGTGTGTAGAGGGAGAGACGGTGTTGTCTCATGTCATCTGATCGTTAAGAAATTTAACACATCAGCAGAGGTGCTCATTTTCCATACAGGTTTATGTTTATGGGACATATGTATATATTTAGTGGCTTGACGGTTAACGGTGAAGTATGGATTTGATTCGCTGGGTTCCTGCAATTTATAGATATGTGTATGTAAAAAGTTATATAGTAGTACCTGCAATACTTTTCCAGCATAGCACTTGTTTTACTTTGTTGACCATTTTTACCAACGGTTCCTTCAAATGTCCTTTGTGTTTTGTCGCTTGCGATTGTTACAATGTCTGGCATGTTGCCAATAACCTGTAAATATATGTTGATTTAGATGTGTAAATAGTTATATAGTAATGCTTTTTTTTGCACTACTTTTTCACCATAGCACTTATTTGACATCTTTTTACCCTTTTTTACCAAAGGGTCCTTCTTTGTGCTTTGTTGCATGTAGCACATAACCTGTACATACATAATTGTAAATATGTGTATTTAGATATGTTAATAGCTGTAAATATTGTGTTACCTTTTATACACTACTTTTCCACCTTACCACTTGTTTTGACTTTTTTTACACACAAAGTTACAAAACGGCAATTTATTGTGTTTATGCTTCTGTTACTCTGTGTCAGAAATACTGATAGTGATTCTGGATATTAGATAGGATACCTCTTAATGTAACCTTTCAATAGAGCCCTGAATGATGACTGTAATGTCAACTGTTCATTTGTAGCAGTCTTTTTAGTCTAGGTATGTGACCATCGTTACCAAGGGTCCTTTTTAGGGTCACCAAAATGTCCGTTTTTGTAAACGCCTAGACACATACCCATACAAAAACAGGTGTAAAATATTCATTTTATGAAATACTGATATGAAATTTCAACTGGGACTATGTAAGACTTCTTGCTATAGCCCCATTGTGTTTTCAGGCTAATATGTCCCAGCAATAGTCATCTACAGGCATTTTTCTATAAAAAAGAACTCAGGCGGACATAAAAAAAATATTTTCCAGTACATTCAAAGTTCTATTACTCAAAGCCAATAGCACTTACAGTAATTCTAACTGTTGGAAAAGAAGGCTCAGAGTGTTACCTTTCAAAAGAAACCATAGACATGCATGTAGAACAAATGGTTCAAGAACAGCTTCCAATTTACTATAGGTATGCCTTGGATAGGCGTTTTTGGCAAATTTTACAGGAGTGTTAAACACAAATCAAACAACATATTGACACGCCATGCTGACACAGTGAACGTGGTATATAAACAAAAAAGAAACAAAGTTGCATTATGGCTCCAACATTAGCCTAGATTTAGCGAGATTTAGAGTAATTTAGCATAACTTCCGGCCGTAGCTGTATCCCTTCTAGCCACAATTGGACTTCACCTCTCTGTATTTTGGAGACACGTGATGATGTCACTCTCACTACATCATGTTGCCGCCTTCTCATTGGCTGTTTCGAATGAATCCTTGCTGTCCATTGCCATCTTCTCTGCCTTCTTCATGGCACGTTTCTTTGACTGCCTCATCAGGCAGCACTTCACCGTCACCACGACAACCAACACTAGCACCACCAGCGCCGCCACGGCAACCAGCGCTACCATGAGGACGCCGCTTGTGGCCGCTTCGGCGCACTCTGGCGAGTCCTCACTGTGTTGATTCCCGCTCTGGTCGGAGCAGAAGCACCTGTAGGAGCCCACCGTGTTCAGGCAGCTGTGTCTGCACGGACGGCCAACGATGCACTCGTCCACGTCCATGCAGTTTCCTGAAGCATCTTTCTGGAAGCCGGCGTCACACGATGCGCAGATGTCGGTGAAGTTGGCGGGCGAGTCGTCTTTCAGCCGCCATACTGCCGGCCAGCCTGAGCAACGCAGCTCCAACTGTGCAGACGACGACCAGCACTCTACCAGGATCCTGCTGCTGTTCGCCCGGTCCAGACTGATGGAGCGGGCGCTGGGGATGTGGGGGGGCTGACAGGAATCCGACCCCACCACCGGATCAAAACCAGAACCCTGCAACTCAGGTGTAGTTTTAGGCTTCATGTCAGGTTGTTGTGTTGCGTCTTTAGCAGTTGTAGATGGTTCTGTTGCAGCCGGTTCTCGCTGAGAACCAGGATCAGTTCCAGGTTCTGCTTTAGTAGGTTGTGTATCAGGTTGAGGTGTTCCAGATGCAGTTGGTTCTTTTTCAGGATCAGGTTTCTGCTGGTTAGGCTTTTGTTCAGCATTTGTGAGTTTACAGATGAAGTTGTTAGCCATCCTGCAGGAGAAGGGGATCAGACCCCAACGCGTCACATTCGACCCGTCCAGCTCGCCCTTCAGCGCCGCGCAGAGAGTTGTCGTGCAGGTGTGCTTGGGTTCCTCGGCCCAGCGGCTCACCTGCAATGGTGTAAGAAGTATTCAGATCCTTTACTGCAATATTTATACCACACTGTAAAGATCAACACCTTCTCAATTCCAACTCGTGAAATACTGACACTTGGTCAGTGTCTTTCAGCGTCATATACCGACGCAAAAATCCCCCTTCAGTGTCTGTATGGAACATACCGGGCAGAGCAGCAGCTGTAAGATGACGTAATAACAGTACGAGACAACAGTAGAGAGTAGTATGTAGAGAGACAACAGTAGAGAGTAGTATGTAGAGAGACAACAGTAGAGAGTAGTATGAAGAGAGACAACAGTAGAGAGTAGTATGTAGAGAGACAACGGTAGAGAGTAGTATGTAGAGAGACAACGGTAGAGAGTAGTATGTAGAGACAACGGTAGAGAGTAGTATGTAGAGACAACGGTAGAGAGTAGTATGTAGAGACAACGGTAGAGAGTAGTATGTAGAGAGACAACGGTAGAGAGTAGTATGTAGAGACAACGGTAGAGAGTAGTATGTAGAGAGACAACAGTAGAGAGTAGTATGTAGAGAGACAACAGTAGAGAGTAGTATGTAGAGAGACAACAGTAGAGAGTAGTATGTAGAGACAACGGTAGAGAGTAGTATGTAGAGAGACAAAGGTAGAGAGTAGTATGTAGAGAGACAAAGGTAGAGAGTAGTATGTAGAGAGACAGCAGTAGAGAGTAGTATGTAGAGACAACAGTAGAGAGTAGTATGTAGAGAGACAACAGTAGAGAGTAGTATGTAGAGACAACAGTAGAGAGTAGTATGTAGAGAGACAACAGTAGAGAGTAGACGGGGGTGGATGGGTCAAACAACACAGGACATTCCCCCCAAGAGACCAGGGTTCATGTCCCGTTCTTGTCCCGTCTAAATGTGATGCTAAATGAGACTTTTAGCGCCATAACAAATGCCAAAGATACCTGACCAAGCGTCTTTCTGCCGGGATGGGAGAAAGAATGTGTTGAAAAAAATACTCCTGCATTAAAAATGTTACTTAAGTAAACGTCTGTAAGTATCATCAGGAAAATGTAGTTAAAGTATTAAAAGAAAAAAAAACATTTTAGAAAGTGGAAACGAAAAAAAGCCACTAAGCTTCAAAAGCTTCACAGTACAGTCATTTCTTTGTTAAACTTTTAAAGCTTTTTTGTAGAAGTAGAAAGTGGCATGAACAGAAAAGACTCAAGTAAAGTGCAAGTACCTCAACATGTGGACTGAAGGACAGTACTGGAGTAAATGTACTTAGTTACGTTCTGCTCACCTGCGATTCCTCGCTGCCGTCCTTCGTCCACTTGAATCCTCTCAGCGGCAGCGTGGGAACCACACACCCGTCCTTCAGCTTCCTCAGCCCGATCCAGAAGGTGAACTCGCCGCGACGTGGAGCCGCGGCCGCCACGGCCACCACCTTCAGGACGTTAGTGACTTCTTGCTCGGTGGCGAGCGTGGTGAGGACGCCGGCGGGGGAACAGTGCTCTGCGGCCTGATCGAAGGTGACCGACGTGTGGTGGACGGCGTAGCGAGGAGCCGGGTCAGCCGACACATTTCTGAACAGGATCAGAATCCAGCAGAACCAGGACTTCATCTTCAGTCTTTGGAAACAAAGTGTTTCGGTAACTACGGCTGCAACACACAGACTTCAGTTAGCGTCCACTAAAAGTTCTGGTTTTGCCGCTGGCTCAGATTATTATTCTAAGTGTCTGACAACATTATGGAAAGGATCCCTACAGAGATAGACCTTTTAGTTAAAGAGTAAGATCCTTTTAGTTTAACATGAAACAGCCCCGAAATCACCATCACCAAACCCACCAGACTCCATGTAAATAATCAGGACTTTTAGCGTGTATAGAGCCAGCATATTTCCACCAGACTCCATGTAAATAATCACTACTTTTAGCGTGTATAGAGCCAGCATATTTCTACATGTAAATAGGTGAATGAAGGGTTTATTTCAACCAAACCAGAATGGTGATTGTTGGAACAGTGGAAAGATGAACTTTTGATAGTTTTATTTTGTTTCTGTCCACTTTGAACACTTTAAACGTACTGATTATTTACATGGAGTCTGGTGGGTTTAGTGATGGTGATGGTGAGACTTGATTCTATTCACTCTAGCTTTTTTATTTATAGTGTCAGATCCTACCAGGAGTTATCTCAGGACATTTTACAGATACAGTAGGTCTAGACCACACTCTGTCATTTACAGAGACACAAATATCCCCTCCCCCTAATGGTGTATGTGTGTGTGAAGTTTGAACATATGTAGTAAAAGACTATTCTTAAATATATTCAGTCTTTAATTTTTTTAAGTTAAGCCCCTGCCCCCTAATATGTCATTGCACGTCCCTGTAGGGGTGGAAACTAAAACAGACATTAAAAAGATCAGTTATAAAGAGGATGAGACGTCCTGAAGGAGGAAGCTTCCTGATGGATCTTTATCACTTTAATTGTGTTCATGTTCAAAGTCGAGTCAGAAAAATGTGGATCAGTGTTTCCCAAAGCCCAGATATTCAGTTTCCTGTCCCAGAGGAGATAACTAGAAGATATTCACATTTAACAAGCTGACATCACACACACACACACACACACACACACACACACACACACACACACACACACACACACAGACAGACAGACAGACAGACAGACAGACAGACAGACAGACAGACAGACACACACACACACACACACACACACACACACACAGAGACACACATGCACAAACACGCACACAGACACGCACACACGCACGTACACGTAAAGGTAAACTTAAGCTGCCTCGTTGACGTGTGCTGGAAGAAGTATTCAGATTAGAATATAACTGCAGAAAAGTACTAATACATACTGTAGAATAGTGTTTCTCAAATGGGGGTACGCGTACCCCTGGGGGTACTTTGGAGTACTGCAGGGGGTACGTGATCATTTGCAAAATGCTCATTTAAAATATGTCATGCATAATTCCTAAAATAATTATACTATAATAATGAATGAATTAAGTAATGGATTCTGAACATTTGAAATGTAGCATTTAAATGTTTTTCAGGTAGAAGGTTGTTGTTTAGTAAATCTATCACTGCCAACACTGTATTGGTCCTCTTTATATAGATACAAATTAGGGCTGTCAGCATTAACACATAGATCGCGATGCGATTAAGGGCCGAGCATAACATGTTAATTTTTTTTAATCTCATGCCGGCATTTATTAATTTATTCTACACTCCACTGGGCTTGGCGTGGTGCCTAACAGGCTACTATTTTGACCCTTTGCCGCACCGTTACTTATCATCAAGCTGCCATACTTCCTCCTAACACATCCTGCTGCTGCAGGCTGCAGCAGGATGGAGAAACACAGCAACACAATTCTGAATGGAGCTTTTTATTTTCCAAAACTCCCGGAAGGCTCAGTAGACAAGTCAAAAGCCATATGCACGTTGTGTAAAGCCAAATTAAAATATCACTGAAGCACGTCAAGCTGGAGCTACCAGCTACGAGCTAAGCATAGTAGTACAGTTAACGTGACTCAGGTTGATGCTAGCAGGCTCAGGCAAAGCAGCATTTTGGAGAGTGCTACTCTCTGACCTGTGGATGAAACCAAATCCAAAAAAATTACTACCGCTCTTGCAAAATGGGTGGCAACTACCTGCAGACCTCTCAGCATCGTAGAGGACTCGGGTCTTAAAGACGTA